>NC_142932.1:54565264-54615264 GCF_046866305.1 Octopus bimaculoides | reverse complement strand
TAAAATAAAAAAAAATCTGTACGTTCTATCACTCAAGTAGAAAAAAAAAAGTGAAAACAATTGGGAACAACTAAAAACGGAAAGTAAAATGAATTAACTGGCTAGAATTATGTGAATAGAATAAGCGAAAAAGTGGAAAATATTAAAATATAGCTGAGTAAAGTAAATGAATGAATTCTAATTTATTCTAAGGTACTTTAATCAAATGCAGTAAGGAAAATTGGTGAGAGACGTCGGTGGAACTAACGGCTAAAATGATATATTTACTGTTGGATAAGATTTCTTTACACAGGCAAACAGTCTGAGATTTTTCTATGAGGACTACACAAGATGTAACTTATGACATTCACATACTGTCTCAAAATATCAGATATGCATAAATGGCAGCTTATGTACAACGAAGCTGTACTGCAACTTCAGTTCACTAACGTGCATTTGGAAGCTTGAGATGAGGAGAATTGTGTAGATACCTGGAGAGATATACTTGCGACAAGGCGAGAACTGCCGAGCGTCGAGCTTAACGATTAATGTGAAGCCTGAGTTCTATGGGAGTGCAAGAGACAAGGGGACATAAACTCAGCCGACCCTAAAGAGTAGATTCCATTAAATTAATGTTAGAAAAGCAGAAATGGGAGACAGCGTACCCCTGGTTCGGCGACCGGGGATTTTTTGTGAATGACTTCTGCCACTCAGATTTTCTGGGTACTTTCCCCGATGTTGTTAAGGTTGTTAAGGTTCTCTTTACAGATTTTCTATAGATATTTTAACCAGCACTATTATTGTTATACGCCCACCACTCATTTTCGTCTTCGAACTCATTGTTATTTTAGTTAGGCGTTGCGGATGCGACACGTGATAACAAAATCACTGCTAGGTATAATTTCTATAGAAAATCTGTAGACAGAGATTTAGCGAGTATAACAGCAAAGAGTCGAAGGAATGAAGATCATAATATCATATATTAAAGAGCAGGACCGTTTCCACAAGAAATTGAAAGATTTCATCAGTTTAGCCATTGGTTTGTTCTTAGAAACAGATTATGAAATTCCATAAGGTAATTATTTACTAAATAGGCTAGGTTATTCTTTCATGTAATGTTGCCGGAAATGACGAAATTGAACTGGGTTTCTGTGAGATTCTAAGATCGACCATAAATGCACAGTGCCTTCATCCGCCCACTGTTACTTTATTTCAGAGACCCCAGATGAATGAAAGACGATATTGGCCTTAGTAGGCTTTAAGCAATGCAGTGAGCCCAACTCGCTATTCTGACAATCAACCACCATAATTTTTAAAATATTAATGATAGCAAAAATAACTTTTATTCTTTTCCTAAGAAGTCACACTTTTGATTAACAGATTTCATGATTTCAGCAATCAAGTCTGGCCTATTTCACCACATCATCTCCTTTATCATGATAGTATTTGTTTTAATCTCTCTTAAGGTAATCATCAGATCAAGTGGGATAGCTTTTCCAATTGTAATTACAATACGTTCGAGGTACTCTATGAAAGGGTATCCCTCTTTCAGAGGAGTATCTAACTGATGGTTTACATCAAGATTATTAGGTTCAGATTTATATGACCTATCTTGTGCTAGAGCAAGCCAACTTTCGTATTCAGGGCTATCATCCCGTTCTTGTACTGTTGGCACTAGGAATGAGGTAATGCAGTAATTTAACTCTAAGCTCAGAATTGCAGCCCGTGACGCTCTGCTAAGAGCGGCAACAGCTTCTATAAACTTCTTATCTGCGGCCTGCTCTCGTTCGTATTATTGTCTGCACTACAGCTTTTCACCGTTCTTTCTTTCTACCTGCTATTCGACAGATGGGCTTAAGTAGTTTGTATTAGCACACATGTACTAAATAAACATTCTGCTCTGCATCTTGCCTTATTCACCTATTTTTTATGGTATAGATTTTCCATCTTCGAGGTCATCAACTCCTGAAGGTCCATGCAGGTCCTACCGCACAATATTTTATTGCAATTCACTTTCACATTCACTACATTTTTTTTGTACAAAAAACAAAACAAAAGATTGCTAATCATCAGCGCTTATGATAATGTCTTTGAACAGGATTCTCATGTCATGAACGACCTTCCACAAGCTGTCATAGTTAGCATCAGTGCTTATTGGATTAACAAGAAACGGTATGCTGAAATACAGTGGACAACCTCTTTTCTGGCGCCAATAAAAACGATTTCTATATTCTTTAATAGTGGGTAAAGGTGTTATAAATACAACTTTGCTTAACAGTAACTACAGGTGAGAAAGGGAAACAAAGAAAGAACAGAAACGAGAAATGTTGAATTGTTGAAAAGAGGAATACTAAAGAGAGGGAGAGAGAGTGAGAGAGAGAGAGAGAGAGAGAGAGAGAGGGAGGGAGAGAGAGAGAGAGAGAGAGAGAGAGAGAGATACAGAGAAAATCTACATTATTAAAAAGAGTAAGAAGGCGTAGAAGATCTATATAATTCTGCATTTGTGTGATAAAAATTCAGGCACAATCGAAATGTTTAACATAATGAAAAAATTTCATGAAGACATTGATATATTTATAGACCTATTAAATTAAAGTGAAACAACAATAACTGTGGAAGTTACTCTTATCCTTTACGTGTTCGAATCCAAAACATGTAGTTCTGTTATCAATTCTGTTCTTCACATAATTTGTCCTGAATGCTTGTTTTTGTGCAGCTCATATAAATACTTTTGTATCTGTATCCAAGACACTCCACCGCATCCATAACCACCGACCTTCTGTACCTGACTCTCTGCACGTATCTCTTGCAATCTGGGCGTACATTTTTTTCTCCTTTCGATGCCATTTCCTTTTCCGTGCATGCTTCTTTAACTTTCTCTTTCTCAACACCATTATTAGTATTTTGATACCGGATTTCTCTACATGTATCAACATTGATTTCAGATTTTTTACATACTACCGTAAACTGTTTACCTCTGACTCAATACAACCCTGACAATTGATCAAAACCTCTCTCTCTTGTTCTTCTGGACATTTACAAGAATGACTATGGACATCACACTTGTGATGAAATGCTCCGTGCAATGTCAACAATTTCTACCACTTCGTGTCCATACGGATGAGCCATTCTTTTGCTAGCTTATGATTCCAAATTCATATTTAGTGATGATATCTCCCTTGTATTTACTGCTTGGAATTTATTCCATCCAGGTTATTTTGAGCGCAACGCCTGTCATAGTCTTAAGAAATACACTTCAGTTGTTCTTTCATTTCCTTCCCCATGATTTCATTGAACTCTAGAATGCTATATCCCTTCTTTTTCAATTTGTTTTATTACTCCCCTATTTGGTAATTTTCTCTGTGCCATGGACTGTACTTTGCCATTTTCAGACTCATTACATCACACTTCTTGTGCCAGAATTCCGTCTTAATATCAGTACTGAAACAGTTGACAGTGTTCACCAAGACACTTCATTCTTGACATACAGCTTCAAATCAGTCATCCTTCCTTTGTTCCGAACAAGATACAAAGCAATGGCAATAAACCTGAAAGGGACCCATAATTTGAGAACCAGCATCACTGCCCTGCACCTTGCCGACACAGTAAAGTATTTTGTTGGGTGTACTTACAACTCATCCAGCTTGTCGCCTTTTGACTGGGCGATAATACAAATGTATTGTTGCTAATTTCTTCTAAATAATATAATTTTCATGTACTGCAAAATATTAGATAATGCTGAGGAGGAAATAATACTTCATTGGGATGTGAATACAGAAAGCTCTTTCCTTGCATAGAAAATAAAAATTATCATTCCTTTAACACAGAATCGTTTTTTGCAACGGTCAATATCATTAGCCTCAATTTTTCCGTTTTTACGGTCTGAGTTTAAATTCCCGCGAGGTAGATTTTACCTTTCATTCTTTGGGGGTTGATAAAATAAGTCCCAGTTGGGTCCATTGGTCGATGTTATCGACTAGTATCTCGCAAATATTTCAGGCTTTCGACCCAAACTAGCGGTGACTTCTTTTATAAAGTACCATACAAGTGAAACTAGATTAATATAACATGTTCAGAATATTTTCGCTGAATTAAGGAATGGCAGGATAAGAGATTAATATATAATGCTCCCCAGAACAGAAAGTGTGGTAAGTGTCGTATTTCTCATTGCGGCAGGTATTTTAATAAAGATAAACATTCAATTGTTTTGCAAAATGAAATCATACATTGGCAGAGAACACAGTGCGGTGAAGCGATAGAAATCAAGTCAAATAATATTGATGGATAAACTGAATAACTAAATAAATGAATGAAGCATAAATTAAGAGATTGCAGTAAACTACACTGACACTACATTTGCATAGAATTAGTATATATATGTATGCGTGTATATATATATATATATATATATATATATACACAAACATACATATACATATATATGTATATATATATATATATATATATATATATATATATATATATATATATATATATATATATATATATATATACACATACATATATGCATATATATTTATATATATATAAGTATACATACATATATATACTTGGTATATATAGGTGTGTGTGTTTGTTTGTATATATATATATATATATATATATATAAAATCAGATTGAGTAGAAATACAATATTCAGAAGAGTATTTGGTCAGAAACGAAGCCGTAAATGTCCTGCCTCTATTGCGTCAAAAGTGGAAGATCACATCGAAAATGTTAAATCTAAAATAATTTCTTAGAGATTATTGTCAAAGGGAAAAAACAGAACATACTGCCATGATTAGAAACACACAGCTGATGCAAATATTTATGTTTCATGAAAACATGAACAAACGCCGCTGTACATATAAACATAGACGTACACCTGCTTTTGTCATATACAAACATTTGTTTAGACGAATATATTTAATAACTGTGAATGTTTAAAAGGCTTCGTCGATGAAACTGATTTCAAACTAATCGACAAATAGAGATTTCTCATATTAGCAATATTTTCTATTTTTTACCAAATTCAGCCAATGGATTGGTGTAGGTCTTGTAACTTATTTGTTGTTTATGCTATTAAACATTTAAACAATGAGCACTCTGCGTCCTCTTTCAGTCCCGATTTACTTTCTCAAGGTTTATAGTATCTAGGACTACTTCTATGCTGACTTAGTCTATCAATTTTTTAGACCCTCCCATCTATTTCAGGCTAGTAAGTGTACCTGTCCTTTGGATGGTTTAAGTTGCGAACATTTTTATGAGTCGCACGGCAATCTACAGTTCCGATTAATATAGGTTGACCTTGTTTTAGTAAATTTCTACAAGTACACCCGAACGGTTTTCACAGAATAAAAAAAAAAAACTACGATATTCGCGTGGAATCAACTCGCCTGACCTCCTACGTTCCCATAAAGCCCTTGTTTTGGTTGTCCGAAAAAAGGGAGGGCGGTGTGGGTGTATCCCACCTGTCTCTGAATCTTTGGAATTTTTTGTTTTCGTAGAATGAATTACGGTGAGCTCCTAATATGCCACAAAACCCATTTTTTTGTCCGGAAAACCATATTTTTGCCCGGAACCCTTGGAAATCCACCCCCCAGAGTAGGGAAAAATGTACAGCGTTCATGAATGAAAAGATCGTTACATGCTGTGGAACATATGATAGAATTTCGATATAGCAAAAATCTTTAGAAACTCTTTCAACACAATAGCACAATTAAAGCAATACACAATACTTATTCTACGTAATTGTCCCTCAATAAAGAACACAACTATCGTTCTTCTTCCACTTCTTCTTCTTCCACTTCTTCTTCCTCTTCTTCTTCTTCTTCTTCTTCTTGTTCTTGTTCTTCTTCTTCTTCTTCTTCTTCTTCTTCGTCGTCGTCTTCTTCTTTTTCTTCTTCTTCTTCTTCTTCTTCTTCTTCTTCTTCTTCTTCTTCTTCTTCTTCTTCTTCTTCTTCTTCTTCTTCTTCTTCTTATGCTTCTCACAAATAAACCTCAGAGCTAATGATTCAGGTACAACCGAAGAGGAGATCAAGCTTTGGTTGTCACATATTAGCTAATAAAACAAGAATCTGGAAGCAATAATTCCTAGAAGAAGGAAAGTAAATGTAAAAAATTTTGTGGGATTATGTATTAGAATCAGTGTTATGGGAAGGAAATAGATCCCCCGACAAAAAACAAAATAAAAATAAAAATTTGAAAAAAACAACCAAAACTAAAAGGTAATAGAAAATGAAAAAAGAATAAATTAGTTTAACATTTGGATATAAAACTTTCGAAATACGTGTGAATGTAATTTTCTACTCTAGTCACAAGGCCCGAAATTTATGGGAAGGGAGAAGTCGATTAAATCGACCCCAGTACGCAACAGGTTCTTAATTTTTCAACCTCGAAAGGATGAAAGGCAAGTCGACCTCGGTGGAATTTGTCAAACATATTGCCTAATATATGATCGGGAAAATAATATAATACTAAAAGCTTTCGATTTCAACATGCGGGATGTGAGGGTATAAAAAGAAAACAATGCTAATATTTCTGCGATCTCACCGCCTTAATACGTGTGGATGTTCTTTCCTACGCTAGGCACAAGGCCCGAAATTTTGAGGGAAGGGGCCAGTTGACTAGATCGACTTCAGTACGCAACTCGTACTTACTTTATCGACCCCGAAATATGAAGGGCAAAATGAGCCTCGGCGGAATTTTAACTCAAAACGTAAAGACACAAAATACCGCTAAGCATTTCACCCGGCGTGTTAACGTTCCTTATTTCTTTATTGCCCACAAGAGGTTAAACATAGAGGGGACAAACAAGGAAAGACAAAGAGATTAAGTCGATTACATGGACCCCAGTACGTAACTGTTACTTAATTTATCGACCCCGAACGGATGAAAAGCAAAGTCGACTTGGCGGAATATGAACCCAGAACGTAACGGCAGACGAAATACCGCTAAGCATGTGGCCCGGCGTGCTAACGTTTCTACCAGCTCACTGCCTTAAGGGTAAGGCAAAGGCCGAAACAGCGTAGCACCAATGACGTTGCAACTCATTTCTACTGCTGAGTGGACTAGCGCAATGTGAAATAAAGTGTCTTGCTCAAGAACACGACACGCAACCCGTTCGCGGAATCGACCTCACAACCTCACGATCGTATTCTCGACGCTCTAACCAGTGAGCCATGCGCCTTCATAATACGTGTGAATATTCTTTTCTACTCTAGGCACAAGGCTAACGTTTCTGCTAAGCTCGCTGTATTAATACGTGTGAATATTTAGAAAATGTGTGAAGAAGGTAATCTAAGATAAACTACGGTGTTAACAAAATTTAGCAAACTAAAACGTAACAGTTTTGCGGCAGTACTCGAAAGATTAACTAGCAATGAAACTAATACAAGATTATGTCGTAATTCTCTAAGAGTAGTGCGCAGTTAGTTAGAAAGATAAGTAGACGCATGGCCGAGAACGGTATTAAGAAAATATATCGGAGGAAACTTTATGAAAATGAATTAGATTTTCCAAAAATTCTTTAAGCATGATGATCATCATTAATAGACAAAGAGCAGCTGAGGAGAGTTGAGCCACTGAGAAAATAAACGCTCTATTCAAAAAAACATAAAGCGTAAGGTGTCTTAGCTTGAACATCAAATATACAATCACGCGCAAACACATTTGTAGCTAAACAGACATTCGCATATGCTCAAATAGTCTTTTTTATAGCATTACGCTACTTTGCATACCTTTCTTTTATTGGTACGAAGTGTGTCCATTTCAAGTACAAATATAATTCATGTGTGTGTATCTCATTTTATTATACTATATATATATATATATATATATATATATATATATATATATATATATATATATATATATATATATATATGTGTGTGTGTGTGTGTGTGTGTGTGTGTGTGTGTGTGTGTGTGTGTGTGTGTGTGTATGTGCGTGTGTGTGTGTGTGTGTGTGTTTGTGTGTGTGCGTGTGTGCGTGCATCATGTCTGGATGTATGTATCTGTACATACATATATGCTTGCAGATATTTGTGCTTTCATGAATCTGGGTATATGTTAGTATGTACGTATGTATGTTTGTATGTATGCGTGTGTGTACGCGCTCACACACACATACATGAGACACGATGTTGTTGTTAAGACGCTGTATAATGAGATCTCTCCGAAGGATAACCCTAAGACCAAAGAAATAAGAATCCACAGTATGGTGGAAGCCATAGCCACTCATAATAAAAAGGAGTACCGGTGGAATGTCCGAGAGTAAAGCTCAATAAAATGTAAATATAACAAATTAGAGATAATGATTTGGGATAGAGAAGAGAAACTGTACAGTTGCGGAAATCAGTTACCCAGCGGATGTTATCATAAAGATAAAGATCAGCGAAAAAGAAATCACATACGCCGAATTGTTGAGAAATCTACAGTTACTCAGCCCATATTACAAGTTCAGGTTTATACATGTAATTATTGGGACACTGGGATATGTAACACACTAAGTACCAATCTTGAGAAATTAGGCTTCTTAAAACCAGAAAGGAGTAAGCTGATTCGTGAACTACAAATCCAGGCCATCACTGGAACTGTAAAAATCTGTAACACTTTTCAGAAGTTTATCATGCACGTGTATATGAGAATGTTTAAACACGCAGCTACATGCATGAGAATACATACATAAAACAAAACATACAAATCTACACATGTACATCCATCCATCCATCCATACAAAAACACTCTGTTGGTGTTAAGATTCCTGTGAGACAGTCTTAGATCTAAGTTAGAAACTGACTCTTGCGCATTGGGTTGAAATAAAATTAATAACAACATATATACTTACATACACACAGACGCAGGCACACACACGCAGACACACACATACACATACACATATACATACACACCTAAGGTCATATATATATATGTATGTATACACACACACACACATATGTATATATAGATATATACATATATGCGCGTTTGTGAGTGTATGTGTATGTGTGTGTGTGTGTGCAATTCTCTCAAACTGTTTCTGTGTATATGTTTTTTTTTTGTATGAAAATAGTATAGAAATGTTCCAGAATATGCAGTAATATACGAGAACTGCAACCTACATCATATTTCAAATGTTATTGGCATCACTACCATGATGGCAGCGCACAAACAGGAACTAAATTTCTTCAAGTATATACGAAATCGAAAATTTCTTCAAATTCTATAGACAGCCTATATTTTCACCATCATAAAATTGTTAGCTGATAATTGATATCTGTATACCTTTGTATACGCTACAGGTTTGTTGTATCTAAATAAAGTGAAACGCTAGGTTCGTAAGTAATTAACAACGACTAGCTGTTTAACTCTTGTGGCAAAGCCGTTATAACCTGTCATAAATAATCTGTTTTTCTACTTCATTATTTGTATTGTTTACAGTGGCTGGTAAAGTATAAATCATAGTGAGTTAAACTGATGTTTTAATGGCTACTGAAGTGGTGTTGCGGTATCACATATTGTTATTTTCTTTGAAGTAACATGAAATTGCGTTAATTTACTAAGATTGGAAGCTAATTACAATACTGATCTTTAGAAGTATCATTATCATTGCATTCTTCTTAAATCATAATAATTTATTTCTGCTTTTAAACTTTCTTGACTGAGTTTGGTTCATCTCTCGATAAAATGCTTTACATATATTATCGTTGATACTGTAAGGTTTAATGTGATTACAATTTACAATGATTGCACACTTAATGAATAACAAATGAATTGCCGTCTGTAGTATGTCGTCATAATAATCTCGTTGCAACTATAATAGTAGTTTTTACTAATATGCTAACAAAATTAGAATCTACGGAAAGTGAAAGCTGATTCTACCTATGTGTTACGCCAACGACATAAGCATAGGCCGATGTACCATATATAAGCGTAATATGACAATAATATCAGAGTGTACATATTTTTGTAGCTGTGTCGTATGTATTTGACATATCCATTAATATAAGCGAAATACTCTTGCTGGCGCGTTGTTGTAGTAATATCAATTACCAACTAAGGCACGTGGCCTAGTGGTTCGATTCCTTTAGCAGGTGGCATGTTGTTCTTGAGCAAAACGCTCCATTTATTTTACGTTGCTCTAATGCTGTATGTCGACCGGAATGCGCAATAATAAATCCACCGTTTCATCTGCGTGTCGTAAAAGGCAATTGAAAGAGGCTGAAGCCGGATTTGCTTTCTGACCCACTAAAACACTCACAAGCAACGTTTAGCTAAATGGATCTGTAAGTTGTGGGGTTATCGCCTGTATAGTGCTAAAGTGTCATCAGCCTTGGACAGGGAATCACTAACAAATGGGGCATGCAGCGACGTGCCGTTACAGTACAGCATTTTCCTTTTCAATCACTACCTCTTTAAATTGACATTAAGAATAGATTACAACAAAGACAGGTACATACTGGCTGTTAAAGTTAATAGCTTCAAAATGTTGCTTCGTAAATCTTGGGCCTGGCTGACAGAAAGAGCACTTAATTCTAACAATCATCTGTATATATATTTTTTTCAATATACAAAGAGTAATATAATGTAGCTTAAAAAATACCATTTGAAAACAAAACAAACTGTTTCATGGAGTTCAGTACTCGTTTCCATAAACATAACTAATTTTAATAATTTGAAATTATAAGTTGCTTGTTAAATGGAAATTTGGGAAAAAAATCATGCACTGGAAATCAAGGATGGAACTGAAGTCTTCCGCTGTAAAATTTCGATGAGCACTCAAAATCTCATTACTTTTCAACGGGAAGTAGTCTCATTCACTGATTACCAGAACGTCTTTGCTCTAAGTGGTCTTATATTGGTGTGTATGTTTCTGTGTACATACGCGTGTGACTGCGTTTTGAGTATCCTACTTGATGCACTAATCTTGACTTTTAGAGCTTAAGACAGAAAATTAATAATTATTTTAGCATAACCTTCATTTATTTATATTACACACACACACATGCACGCGCACACACACAGATACTCACACACACACACACATACGAAGTAATGCTGGTGAATATTTTTCCTAAGAATTTTATAGAATTCGGTCTGGCATTTTTTATATTAAAATTGAGCCTCACATTCCCAGTCGAATTACAAATCTACCGAGAAGATAGAAGACGAGGATTGATGAGTGTACAATCATTTCTATTAGCAACAGATAGGTTGCTGGCAGGGATGAGGTACTTTTAAGAGCATCACGAAAAGATACTGATGGAAGGAATATAAAGAAATTTCGAAGACTTCAACAAATTCAGAAGCAAGAATTAGTAAAAAAAGCATCAACGTATGGAAGTGTACACAGCTGTTAAGCAATTCCGGCTGCCAATAAAGAATGGTGTTTTGTTGAACAAGGCAGAGGGACTTATCCATCTGCGCACAAGGATACAAAGATTATAAATAATCAGAAAGAGTATGAATAAGCGTAGTATTTCGGTTGCATGTAGAATATTTGTTAAACAAAAAGAAACGGTTGGAGTTTTGATCGCTGGATGTAAGATACTTGCTTCGAATGTTTTCAAGATGACGCTGCCACATTGCTACAGTTGCAGATTTGTTAAATGTTTAGATTCGAGGATGCAGAAGAGTGAAGTAAGCATCTTGTCTGTGACAACGAACTTGTAAGCTTATTTGTTACAATCAAAGAGAAACTTCAGACTGGCATATTGTTGTTTAATCGATGTTGCTTCTCTTGTTTGATGCTATGATGGTTGACAGAGACATTAGAAATTAGAAACCGACCATTGCCTAAGGAATATAAGAAAATTCGGAATTGCTATATGTTATTAACCTAATTGTAATAAGTAGCGTGTAGTGTAACAAAATTTTAAATGGATGATCGAAAACATGAGTTTACTGATTCTACAGAAAGCTTATTTTCTTTTCACAGCAACGATCATTGGAACAGTATTAGATACCAAAATTTGAAAATGGTAGATTGGTATCGAGAAATACAAAATCAGCACGAAAAAGTAGTATTAATTCCAAAAGGTATGATTTCGGAGAGGATAAAACCGGATAAAAATAAGAAAAAAATTAAGTAATTTTGAAAATAATAAATCAAAACCAGATAAAAGCAAGACACTCGAAATAGTATAATTTATGTCCACAATTTTTCAGTGTATGGTAATGTGCTAAGTGGCATAAAGAAGCATAAATCAATGGCTATTGATTTTCGAGATTACAAGTCGACAAAACTGGGAAGAATCTCAGAAAACTGAGAAAATAATATATCAAACCAAAACCAAATTATGATATTTCGGTGACGATGTAAATCTCCCACTTCATCTCCATAGCATCAAGTACACTTATTTCTAGATACTTTGAATATTCTTTGAATCTCGGCGTTTGGTTCACTTTTCCAATTTCGTTCTTTTTATTTACAAATCGGAAACGTTTCTAGTTAATCGTCAAACACTCATAAGTTACAAAATTCACCGGACGAAATATTGTAGAACTGTTAAAAGGCTTCAAGCATATTTTGCTGGACGTAAAAAAAACTTTTAAAATGACAAATTGCAGTTTGTTATTGTTAGACTTAATATTTCAACAGAAAATTACATGTTTATAATATAAAGAGACACACGTTTTAGAGACAGAAGCAGTATTAATTCCAAAAGGTAATATTTAACTCCATCTAAAGCGGAAAGCCAGCAGTATCATTAAAGAGCCGGAGGAAATGCTTAACGGCAGTGCACCCATATTTACATTCTAGGTTCAAAATCTGCTCAGGTCGGCTTTGCCTATCATCCTTTCGGAAGTCAATAGAATAAGTACCAGTTGAGTACTGTGGTCGATGTAATCGACATACCCAATCTCTCTACCACGAGAAAAAACTCTCATATTGACCATCGGTTCGTAAACACACTCTTGTATATATCGCTAGCGAGGAGATAAGACCTTCGCCATTGACAACGTCGAGACTATCACCACATCACGTCGATTTCGGCCTCCCTTGGTCTTGTCAATGACGAACGCCTGAATGCTAGAGATAGCACCGATATATCTCCGCTATCAATATATAGGATGGTAGAGCCGGAACAGGCAAGTGATTTAGTGGTCTTGGCGTTGACAGTAGCGAAGGGTTTATCTCGGCTAGCGATATAAAGAAGAGTGGTTTTACGCACCAAAGGCCAATATGAGAGACACTCTCATGATAACTATCTCAAACTTCTGCGTCTTAACCACACATATGATTTTAAGTGAGGATAAAAATTAACTATATGATATACGTTCTATTTTATTGGTTACGATTACAATCACGTTACTTCCATAACGTCCGTTAATAGTTGTCTATTGAACGGAAGCAAAGGTAGACAGGTATATTAATGTTAAATCAAATATTATATTGACATGTCTTTGAAAGTTAGATTCAGTGTAACACATATTACACAAACATTCGTAATGCCATAAAAATTGCATTCTTAAAGATTGGTCCCTACAAAAATCTAGTTTGAAACATCTACCGAATAATTACCTTAACTGGATAACGCTTCATCTTTGTTCAAACAATTTATTTTACATAAAAAGATATACATAGTAATCATCGTCGTCATCTTACTTTGCTTTTAAATCATGTACACTCTATTGTATATGTACACTGATATTACCTATCTAATGGAGCATACTGGCTACAGTTCTTTCAGGCCTTCGATTGTCCTCAGCAGTCACAGCCTATGTCTCACTTCCATGTAACATAGCTGTTCGTACTTACAATCTACCTTTCACTCTGAGTGAGAGGTTCTTCGTTAGTAACAAAAGTAGTATCTGCCTGAACTTTGCTCAGCCCATTCGTATTCTGTGCTTTCGGAACAACATCCACCACTGCTAACTTGGTCACCTATGTAACGGAAACTGTCAACTAGTTTTAAAGATACCCCCACTAACATATGAGGTAGTCTATTTTTTTTATATTCCGGGTGTTTAATCTTCCAGTGCTAGCGCTGCACCATTTATGTGTGCATAGCTTGCACTGAGTACAGAGTATGGAGTTTTTCCCAACAATTTCTACATTTTCTGCATATGGAGCAGGGCACTGTCTCGGGAAGGAGCTGCTAATTTCTGTCTTCCTACTTATTAGGACTTTGGCTAATTTAACTCAAGGCCCTTTAATTCCAGGTCTTAACTTCTACACCACAAATTTCTTCCCTGGCGCTTGTAGTGATTCAGCAATAAGAATAAGATCATCGGTGTAGGGGAGTTCTTAAGGGCAGCCAATCTTCTGTTATAGCTTCGAGGCCTATGATAAATAAGAGGGGACTGAGAACCGATCCTGAACTGTACACTAAATTGCTTGCTATGCTCATTAGCGTATTTCACCTTACCGACAGCATCCACGTACATGGCTTTTACAGCTCTCACTAACCCTCATCTATCCCTAGCCTCGGTATTGCCCACTAGATAGGGGTGCCGGAGACCTTGGCGAACGTTTTTTCCAAGTCAACAAACGCCAAATACAGTTGCCTCACAGGACTATAGCATCGGTTGTGCTTCTACCTGGCATCTCATGTAGGCTAACTCTCTTTCAAATTAATTGAATTATGACCTTTTCTGTAACGTTTATTACCTGGTACAGCAATTTGATGCCTCCGTAATCATTTCTGTTTCAGGCAACACTTTTGCCTTTGAGGCAATTGACTATAATGCTGCTACATCAATTCCTGGGTATGACTCACTCGTGGACAACCTGATTAATTATACGGGTGACTAGGTCATATTCCACTCAAGTATCATTCGTGTAAAATATAAAATTTCTATGAATGTTGATAGCGTGTTGTATAAGCTATGTAATATACGTATAAATATTATGACCCCAATTTAAAATTAATGTATAAATTAATATTCAAATTCCATCTTTCAGGTGTTTTGAAACTCGTCTTTTATATGTTAGGAATAAATAATTGCATTGGCCCCAGCGGCACAGTGTATTGAAATGATAAATCATATTACTTCTCCGAAAGTAGTTTATTTACCATAGGAAACATTTCAAATTATTTCAGAAAACAAGAAAATAGAGTGTTTTTTTTTCTACCGAATACAACGTATTATTTTACAGTCTTTCTATATATACATAAACAAGCACTTATCACGCTGCACCTCTCTACCCACCACTCGTGTATTTGTATATACATTTGCATGAATTTATGCCAATACTCATATAATATTCTATCTATAACTTTGTTCATATTATTTTACATAAATCTATGTATCACCTTCTCTATCCACAAAAACAAGAGTGAATATTCAAGAATAATACAAAATATCATTCGATACGTAGGTATTTGCTCAAGAAAATCTCGTCACTCTTGAGGCCAGTTTTCGACGAAATATAGAAAGTAAAACATTTGCCTACATTTGATACGCGAACATGGTATTTATTTTGTGAAGGATAATGTAGGCTAAAAGTGTTGTTGAAGTGGAAAATATAATACTTCAATGCATACGAAAATGTTATCATGTGATTCGCATTTACAAGGAATGAAACTTTTCTAAACTTCTTAAGTTCTAAGAGGAGAAACCTTGAGTAGGTATACAGAGAAAAAGTCTAAAACTCTACGCTTTTTGAATTGCATTTCCTTATTTCTTTCCTTTTGCTGTTAGAAAATCATAAATGATTACGGTTGTATTGGAAATCCATATTCAGTTTCTTTATCAAAAGACCAAAAGAAAAGTAAAAAGGAAATTAAACACTATTTTCCGCATGATAAAGACGAAAAGTAACATGATTATCATACGAAACAGTCTCTCTTTTACCAGTATGATGAATATTTTGTTTAAATTAATACGATATTGGAACTTTTACTTACATCTAAAATTTTGCAACATAATACGTGAAGCAAGGAATTTACTTGTACAATGCAAATGTCTCGCATTTCTGTTAATGATAAATAGCACCACATACTAAAGATCTACTTGTAATGACTTCTACTGATTAGCTTATGATTCAGCGAAGAGAAATATGTACGCGCGCACGCGCACACACACATGTTATAAATTATATATGCATTTGTGTGTAGGGATAGACAGACAGAAAAAGCGATACACAGATAGATCAATAGATAGATGAATTTATATATATATATATACAGAGAGAGAGAGAGAGAGAGAGAGAGAGAGAGAGAGAGAGAGAGAGAGAGAGAAACACTAATGGATACAATTGTTTCTGTGCGGGGTATGTATTTATAAGCATTTTTATATCTTAGTATCAATTCGTTTCTTATATTTCTAGTGAATCTTCTTCGTATCTGCACTGATTCACCAATATACTTTTCCATAAACCGTTCCTCCATTTTTTTGTATCAATTTTAGCATCTTATATCTTAGTGTAAATTCAGCCCTTATGTACTGTCTGTTTTTTTCTTATTCTTCATCATTTAATTCTTCGGCTTAGAATTTTTTCATATAAACTAGCCTTCTATCTTTTGATAAACAGAAGTTGTCTGAACATCACTTAATTTAATACCAGTCACTCACTTCCCGAATATATACAGATAATAACCTTAGGAGGTTATGTTTTCTAAACAGCACCTTTCGTATTGAAGATAAGCGGTAATAGTGTCTTTCCATTCCGTGCGCTGGCGTATTTTTTTTTAGATATAAATTTCTGTTACTATAATTGTATGATTAAGTTTACCGTTTAATTTATAACTTCTTAAGTATTTACTGTTAAAAGTTTCCTGCGAATGTGGCATGCACACATGTATGTGTGCCTGTTTGTATATATATATATATATTTGAAGTTAAGCAACAAAAATTCAATAGGTTATAGCAGTACGTACGTTTCATACAAGCTCCATTTATTCATGTAGTGAGAACACTATAGAAAATATAATGAAAATGTACTCCTCAGCTGCATAAAGGAATTTCATCTGGTGCCTCAAACATTTTAAGTACCACATTTAATCTTTTGATTAAATCTATATTATTATTATCATATATATATATATATTTATATATCTATATCTATCTATCTATTTATCTATCTATCTATCTATCTATCTATCTATATATATATATATATATATATATATATATATATATATATATGTATATATGTGTGTGTGTGTGTGAATGTATATATATATATATATATATATATATATATATATATACATATATATATGTATGTATATGAGAGGTGTATGAGAGGTATTTCTTTCCTCTGCATCTAGTATCATTGTTACGTGTATTTGCCCATCTAGTTCCTGAAACACCTTTTGATTTGTTTCAAACAATCTGTCTTGCCTGAACAGTCTTTTCCTCTTGTCATATTTTTCTAGTTTTGCTTTGATTGCTACTACACTTCGTTGCAATTCTTCCAGTATCACACCATAACCTTTATCTCTTATTCGATATGATCTTTCCAGCATTATTCCTATGCTTTGGTTCTGCAATTCCCCTGTTCTCAATTTAGCAACTTGCCCTAAATATCTTTTCAACATTCTTTGTTTCTCACAAATTCGTCTACGCCAGTATGGTCCTTTACCTTTTGTTTGTTCTTTTCTTTTGTATCCAAATATATCTGCAGCGACCATAGCTGCATCCCAAGCAATCTTGTTAGTTTCAGTTATATTTCTCGCCTGGAATAGCCCAAGAAGCGAATCTATCTTTTCGGTTTCAACCTTAAGCTTGCAACGGTCAGTGTACTTCAGGTTGAGTTGGGGGTTGCTTGATCCTGGTCTTCTCTAATATGTCGGCACAGCATCCTCATTGTATCTTGTTGGTCATCATCGTATTCTTGTGGTAGAGCACTTCCTGTTACTTCTACTTCATTTACTGAGAATGCATTTACATTTACTCTTTGCTCTACTTCTTCACTGTCGCCTTTCATTTTTCTGTTCTCACTGAGCACTATATCTGTTGGTGAAGTATTATTTCTATTTTCTTCTTCCTTTTTATCTCTTCTATTTCTATGTCTGTTAACCATCCTTTTCCTGTTATTGCTCTCGTCAGGTCGGCTAACCGTTGCTTACTTGTTCCAAGAGTCCTATCTCATTCCAGTTTGCTTTCATTCGTTGTGGAAATCCCCTTCTTCTGGGTTCACTCCTGATCCAGCATTCAATTATTAGTAGCATCTGATGTACTACTATTTTAAAAGTTGGACCAAAGTGCGATAATTACAGTTCTGATCTTAAAACATTTTGAATTTCTTCAAATGATTTTTGACACCTGTCTGACCAATACCATTTTACACCTTTTTTCAATAGGTTGTTTAAGGGTGCTCTTAGCTCATGCATGCTTGGTAATAGTTCGCGAGCCCTAAGAACGCTTGTAATGTAATATTTTTCGAGGTACGCATATTATTTATTACCGCCGATCTTGAAGGGTCTGGCCTCCAACCATTTTTATCGATAACTTGCCCAAGATACTTTATTTCTGGCATGAAATATTCGCATTTTCCTCGCTAAGTTTGAATCCATGCTCCTTTATTTTCTCAAAAAACATTTTAATATGTTCCTCATGCTGGCCTCTAGATTCACTTTTTATGAGTATGTCATCCAAATATGCTGTAGCGAAATCCGTATCTGCAAGCATCGTATACATCACTTTGTGGAAAATACTAGGTGCCAAATTTATACCAAAAGGAAGTCGATTGAAATTATAAAAACATTTATGAGTGTTTATCGGGAATAATTTCGAACATTTTTCCTCGACTTGCAACAGTAAATGCGCCTCCAACAAGTTCCATTTTGAGAAAAATTTCCTATGGGTTTGATAGTGGATAAGTGTATGTCCTTAAACATTCGTTGAAACCTGTTCAAAAGTCCGCGCATACTCATATTTTGTTATTCATTTCTCTTCATAAACAGTCGGTGCTGCCCATTCTGAATAATCAACTTTTTCTATAACTTCAAGTTTTTCTAGCCTATCTAATTCGTCGCCCATTCTGAGTTATCAACTTTTTCTATAACACTCAGCTTTTCTAGCCTATCAAATTCCTCGGTGACTTGATCCGACGCTGCGAAAGGTACATCTCGGCTCGGTTTAGAAATACCTGTGCGGCGTTTTCTTTTACTTGAAATTTTACTTTTATCTTGGTGCATCTACCTAATTCTTCCAAAAAAAACATCAGGAAAAAACATTTTTCTGGAAGTCTCTCTGCCGCTCCGCTGTGCTGTGTCGCTTTCCGTCTCTGCCATTCTCTAGGTCCTTCTCTCCTCTCTTCGTCTCTAGAAGCCAAGTTCTATGTTTCCTGCCTTTATGAAGTTCCCTGCCTTTAAAGTAGCCTTTGCACATTTATCAAGTCCGAATTCCATACCTATATCAGAGCTGAATTCTTTGACAATATTCAAGAGCTCTTCTAATTGTTTGTCGTTTTTGGCGAACAGTTTTAGATCATCCATATAGAGTAGATGATTAATTTTCTGGTCAAAGATTTTATATCCACTCTTAGTATTATTCAGTCGCGTGGAAACAGAGCGATACAAAATAGTAATAGTGATAATGAGTCATCTTGAAAGATACCACAAGCGATATTGATGTCTGGTGAGGTGATATATCCTTGTGTATGATTTAAAATGAGGACAGTTCTCCACGAATTCATGATTGTTTTAAAAGTTCACAATTATTGGAGCTACCTGGTAAATTTCCAGGGCCTTGATGACCCATTAATGGGGGTCACTGTCAAAAGCCTTCTTGTAACCTATCCGAGCTGTGCAAAGGTTTCTGCGTTTGAATTTGCAATTTCCAGTGATCATGTTATCAATCAGTTATTGGTCCGCACGTCCATATGAACTCCTTTTACATCCCTTTTGTTTCACTGAGAATAACGTCTTATTGTCAAAGAATTCATTTGTTCTCTTCGCTAGATGTTACCACTTTATATATGTGGTAGTGAGGTATATTATTAGTCGGTATTTTGACGGGGTTAGCAGTTTCTTCTGTTTTCGGTAAGAGATATGTAATCCTTTCTGTAAGCCACTTTGGGGCTTTCGCAGTGTTGGACATGACTTCACTGAATGCTACGGCTAAATTGTGGTGGGTGCTCATTAAAGAGGTTAACCAACAATTTGGAATCTTATCTATACCTGGGGATTTCCATTTCTTTGACTTGGCGAGCATCGCTTTCACTTCTTCAGTTGTTATATCCTGCCATTCTTGATATTTGAAGTGAGCATTGATGACTTCTATGTACCTGACCCAATGTGCATTCTGATTAAACTCCTTTAGATTGCTCCAAATGTTTTTCCAAAAATCTTCAGTTTGCTGCTGGGATTTTCCCCAGTTCCCTGTAGAATTTATTTCTGTTCTCCTTGAATACTATGTTTTGTCTAGAAAATGCCGGGCGTTTTTTGTATCTTGCCAGTCGTTTGGTTTTTAATTGTAGTTTTTGTTTGAGGATTTCAATCTGTGTATTCTTTGTTTTCTTGTAAAGGTCATGTTTAGCAATTATTCTTATTAGTTTGTTGGGTTTATTAGTTTTTCCTTTGCTTGCTTCAAGTAGAAAAGATATATCTGCTCATAGTTGGATTATTTTCCGGTTTATTCTTCCCATCCATGCTGCTGTTTGTGTACATTGCACTTTTTTTGTCTACCTCTAATTTTAATACTGCATTTCTGAGTTGCAACATAAGCAGCTGAGTAAATGAGTTGATTAATCACTCCGAGGGCATTTTCTCTACTATTCTCAAGGACTTGTCGTATCATCTTTCTGAGTTCTTGATCAATTTCTTTGATTATTTGTCTGTTCATATTAGTATTAATAATTGTGGGAAGTGGGACACTTTCGTTTAAAGGCTGATGTAGTTGTATTAGATATTGTTCTAATACTCTCTCTAACAGTTCATTGCTGACGTGATCATGTATAATGCTTTTAGTATCAACTGGTGGTCCACCTTCATAGGGTTCTGTGTACCTAGTTTTCTGGTGAGTTTGTGATTTCAGGGCTTTTTGTCTGTGGTTATAAATGAGTGTGTGTTATACTGAGCTAACTTTTGACTGATCTGACTATTTTGTCAATTTCACTGTCGGTTAATCATATATATTCTTTAGGATATCACATGTCACAGCTCCTAGTTTATTACTCTCCATGTGCAGCCTGCTATGCGGGTTTTTGCACCTCGAGATATTGTAGATATTTTTTCATGTGTATGATGTTTCTGGGTTTAGTGTTGAATAATAATAAGCATATATTCTATATATCCCTCCTTCGTCCATTTCTGTCTTGTATTTCTACTTCTTTGAGATAGGTTTGGTAGTGGATCCTGAGCGTCAGCTTTGAGAATATCGCTGGTTTGATTTGTTACAGGTTCTTTAGGAGGTTGGTCCTGTTTTAACGACGAGCCTAAGTTCGCTGATGAACGCGTTCTTCGAAAAACACGGATTCTAGAGGGTATTTTCATGGTTGGTATCCAAAGCCAAGCTACAAGTACAGAAGGTTAACCAGTTGAATCATTCCTTAGGTAAGCTTCAGAGGTCCCAGGCATCATCATTTCCCGGGGGAAAAATATTATTATTATAATTATTATTCCTTCGTAACACAGTGTAAGTAAAAATGCACCGGAGTCTTTAGTCATGTGTCAAGCCGCAACAAGGACATCGAAGAGATAATACCTTCCTAAAGATGTGCGCTGTGCCCAATAAGGATGCTTTTTGCAAGACATCAATCTTTCATGGGATGTCCAGTTGCCTTAATAAGTCTTAAAGTTTCAACGGTCCGATCAACACTGTTATCACTTTTACATTACCCTCTTGCATTCCATACAACCTTGCCATTTCCCCTTTCAATTCGTAGTACTTGGGGATTTGTTCAACCTCTTTACTCACAACATTCATGTCGTTCGGTATGGCTACATCAATTTTCTGACAGGATTTGTCTCATTCAATATGACAATATCCGGCCTACGGTGTTCGATTACACGATCCGTCTGAAAATCATATTATTATTATTATTATTATTATTATTATTATTATTATTATTATTATTATTATTATTATTATTATTATTAAGGAGGCGAGTTGGCAGAAAAGTTAGTACTTCGGAGAGAAATGACTAGCGGCATTTCATCCGTCGGGTCTCTTCTGTCTTCCATCGTTTCGGGTTCGTTAACATAGGTACTATTTGAGATCTGGGGTCGATGTATTCGACTTACCTCTTTACATGAAATTGCTGTTCTTGTGCCAAAATTTGAAACCATTATTTTTTATTATTTTCTATGTGCATTTTATGATATATTTCTGTTACATCACTTCGATTTTGGATTCTAACATGAAACTGTTTTTAGATCTTAATGTGATATATGGAAAATTGAATATTTGGAAGCTTGCGTATTTTGTGTAGAAACGAAAACGAACCGCCTTTAGACGAAATTTCCTTTAGTCTTCTTTTACATACATAGAAATATTAGTGACACTAAATATCCACAAACACGTGAAAACATGAAGTAATTGTGTGTATACCAAATTCTAATTTGGAAACCCATAAAAGGATGCAGATAGGTGTTTTTGTTTTATTTTTAGTAAAATTTATGTATTTGAGATGAGAATGTTTCGAAACTTCTCTAGAGAAGAATACTCGTAATATAAGTTTTGCAAATGAGTAACTAAGAATAGATTGGATATCTATTTCTCGCTGATGAAACGACTGCAGACACTTTTGATGGATTGAGATATGAAAAATCATATTCAAGTGATGTTACAGTTGACAATAAGAATGATAGTACCTATTGTACATGTGCAGTTCGATAGTATGTTGACGATGATAATGACAACAACGACGGCGACGTCGAAGAGATAATGATGATGACGACGACGACGAAGATGCTGCTGCTGCTGCTGCTGCTGCTGCTGCTGATGATGATGATGATGATGATGATGATGATGATGATGATGATTAATAAGCCAGAGTAAAATATTTGTATGCAAGTCATTTGCTCTAATATTTGTCTTGTCGATTATATGTTAGACCATTACCGGATGTATGTAAGTTAATTTCAGTTTTGTGGTGCCACAGGAGGAAAACAGGAAAACGGTCCAGCGCAGCGTGATGAAAGTAGTAATTGCTATTCGCCTTGTATATGAGGGGTTATAAATTACCAATTAACGATAGCGAGTTGTTAGGTAGAATGTTTGGTAGCTCCTTATCCCAGTGCTATACAAATTATTTGAACAATGCAGAACCAAAACCAATGTCTAATAAAACATTTGTAAATCCTGTAAGAACTAATTACGGCGGTAAATCAAACGAAGAATAAAACAGAGGTTATTGCTATTTATTGTATGCTGCACACAAGAATATAAATATAAAGACAGATAGAGAAAAAATGAACGACAGAAAAACGAGGGTGAGCTACAGCGACAGCGAAACACACACGCGCACACACACACACACACACACACACGCATATATATATATATACAATAATAGGATAAGCTGTTATATAAGAATTTATCAAGTAGTTATCGTGAGGCACTCTTGTATAGTTATGCCCTTATATATATATATATATATATATATATATATATATATATATATATATGTATATATATATATATATACATATATATATATGCAGCCACTTGGCTGAAACACATAAATAAATAAATATATATATATATAGACTTTCCGTATTCCCGAGCGTCATACTAATATATACTTTTGTTATTTACACCACCTGTCCTCGTCTGTTGTTATTTTTTGTATATTCTCCCATATATATATATATATATATATACATCGTGTGAAAGTGTGAGGCATTATGGTGGACAATGACCTATTGTTATGGGGACAAATATAAATGCTGTTAGATAAAAAAAAAGAAGAAATTCCGGGAGAATATTGTTTAAATATCTATTGGGGGAAGTTGGAAATTATTATGACTTCAAAATACATGGCTTCGAATAAATCTCTACCTATCAAATAAATTGTCTCTTTTACCTATAACATTGTTGTATAAAAAGTTGAAGCCATATTTGAAATGAACAATGACTTCGTTAATGTGAAAAATTCCGGTGTTTCTCAACCTAGAAGCAAAAAAAAAAAAAATCAAAATACTAAGTAACACTCTATAATGGAATTTGTTGCATGAATGAAATTAATGACGCAGCTCAAACACATCGGGGATGTAATGGTATTATTCTCTTTGATATTTGCTACAGGAGGTCTAGTTAAGAAGAATACACTAATATTATAATCAAGGGACTTGCGAAAATCACAAGCATAGTTAGATCATGGTAATAAAAATGAAAGTTAAAAATTTATCTTTACAACATCTTTGATATGATATAACCTCTAATATTGTCAACATGGCTATCAACCGGTGCAAGAATAAACTAATGAGGTAATTCGTGGATGAAGTCTTGGTCTGCTATAAATAAGAGCTATTAATCTAGGGTAAGTGAACCTTCTCGTTTAACAGGAAAGCGACACACGAGATAACGTAGTTAGAAATTCCCTCTAAAACCGCTCTACAGGAATGCTTGGAATGCCTTTCATAATAAGTGTGTCCAATCAATGTTGTGCGAAGATAAACGGCAGTAACATACGAATGAATACCTTAATAATACTGTTCTGTATTTTAGAGACGAGGAATTCTGTACATTATTTACATTATTTACATTGGACGGATATATGTTTCCTCCCCTTGTTTGTTATTACCACAACGTTTTGGCTGATTTACTCTCCGGCCTTCATCAGGTGCCCTGGTAGAATTTTGAACCCAAACCACAGTTCTCATTCCTAAGGTAATTTTTGATGATGTTATTATTATTATTATTATTATTATTATTATTATTATTATTATTATTATTATTATTATTATTATTATCATCATCATTATTCATTCAAGGCACTTCCTGCAATTGAACTCGCAATCTGGGTGTTCGTAGCCCACTCACTTAATCATTACACTATATGCCCGTGGGAGAACCTGGCGTCGGGTTCAAAGTTCTGCCAAGGCACCTGATGCAGACTATACAGTAAACAGCCGAAACGCTATGGCAACGACAAACAAGATAAGGACACATATCCGTCCAATGTAAATAATGTACCTTAATAACAACTGCTGGTGGCAGAGGTGCATGTTCAGAAAGGCAAAAACAATGAAAGGTCAATTATATCCTCGCCATAATTTAACATATACTGAATTTTACCCACCCTGGGAAGAAGAGAGATGGATTTCACCTCAACAAGGAACGAATTCCTAACGCAAGGAACTGTTGCAAATATCACAATGCATTTTAGTTGAAACCGTACCAAGTCTGACAACTCTCACAACCCATTAACGTAACGAATATCTCGCTTAATAACGTGTATATATATATATATATATATATATATATATATATATATATATATATATATATATATATATATATATATATATAGTGATGGTATATTCTGTTAAGAATGTAGTATAGTACAGTATAAAGCTCGTCCACCTTCAGATTTCAATTTCTGCTTTCCAGTAGTAGTATTATGTGTACTTTCATGTTTGTGTTTGGGCTTCTGTCGTGTGTGAATACATAATTGAAAAATTTAGTCAACAAAAAGGAGTACAGCTGGGTATTTATTTTCAGTCACTATAAATGTTTCTACGCAACGTAATCCTCCGGTCGTGCAGGTACTTGATTACGGGACTGTTTCCCTGCATTATGACATCTAGTTGTGTTTCCTTGAGCGGTATGTAAATATTGTCTGGACGTCAAGTGCATCTAATCTGTCTGTTGTGCCCTAAAGTAAGTAGCAGACTCTGAGTATCAAGGTGCGTTGCTGCTGAAGCACCGTTGCTGCTGAAGCACCGTTGCTGCTGAAGCACCGTTGCTGCTGAAGCACCGTTGGCATGTTGCTTTGAATATGTAGATGTAGTGGCGTGGTGATTCTGTTACTGTTAAAGTGGTTGCCGTTTTAAATAGATTAACATTTGATTTCTTTGTACTGTTTAATTATTCTTCATGGTTGGTTACACATGCAATTCTCCTTTAAAAATCGGTCAATACGTACGCATACATGGTCGTTCACATATATATATCCATATACATACTAACGGTCGGACACATACACATACATACACACACACGCACATATATTCACGCACACATATGCGTATATTTACGCGCACTCACATACATACATACATACAAATATATGTAAATATATTGTTGTGGAAGGATTCCGACCACCCCCAAGTGACCAAAGTTCAACTATCTTATTGTTATAAAACAAAGAACTGTGAGCGATTAGCAGTTCACGTTGGTAGCAGTTCACGGCGACCCTTTGTTATAGAGCGTTGAGTCTCGTATAATAGTAAGTGTAGTGCGTCATGTATATAGTTTCTTTACCCTTGTTTCGTTATATTATGTGTCCAAAACACGGATACAAAAGTGGCGACGAGTTGTTGGAAGCTTGCTTTGGGCGTTTAATCTTTTTTTCGTACGAAACTAAAGAAAACATCCTTTTAACATGGAAGACCTATCGGCCTCCGTGGTGCAGTTACAACAAGAACAACAAAACCAACAGTCGTTGAAGTTGAAGAAGTCTGAAAATAATTCAGGTCTGTACTCGTCAGACAGCGTAGCAAGCTCAATTGAGGGATCCAGATATAATCCAGAAGAAAGTACCTTATCTGCATATTTTCGTAGATACGAAGGAATCTTCAAAGAAGAGTGTAAAAGTTGATCCGACGAGTAAAAAGTACGACTACTTTTAAGAAAGTTATCCCTTGCCGAGCTTGAAAAATATAGTAATTATATTCTGACGAAGAAGCGAGGTGATATTTGTTTCGATATATATATATATGTATATATACACTGAAGGGGAGAAGTGGAAATAGAGAAGGTCTACAGCATTCTGTATTTTTGTTAAAAACGCGAGTACAAGGCAAAATGTTTACCGAATGAAACAATGTCACCCAGATATATAAATTCATGAATTAAAATTTATATCGACAGCTCAATCTTAGTTTGCAAATAGCTGCGAATGGTAGATCTTTAACAAGTTCCGGAGCAAATGATGTTGCCATACAAGGCACCGCCCTAATCATTTATTTTTGTTATTAGGGTTACATGGTTAGTGTTGTTGTGAGAGAAGAGAGGTACATGTTTGTGTATGTGTGTGTGTGTGTGTGTGTGTGTGTGTGTGTGTGTGTGTGTGTGTGTGTGTGTGAGAGAGAGAGAGAGAGTATGTGTATGTATGTATATATATGTACAAATATATATATATATATATATATATATATATATATACGCGTCTGTGTGTATATATATGTGTATGTCTGTGTTTGTGAGTGTGAATAAGTTTTATTTCCTTAATTACACATAAAATCTGTGTAACATATTCAAAGAATGCAAATTAGCAAAACCTTCTAAATCTATTTCTATTAGATTTTAAAATAAAATAATGGTTAAATGGCAGAATTTCATAAGAATTTTTTTGAACTGTTTTGCTTTTGATTATTACATACAGACAATGTTTTCCGATATGTTGATTTACACTGTGCAAGGTGTACAAGTCGCGCTAGTTAGATCTTATTTGTTTGAAGCTACGGATGCTTACAATAGGAATGACAAAGTTATGTGCGCGAAAATGTTAGATACTGATGTCATCTCGATTATAATACATGCGCATACAAAAACACCCAGCTCACACAAATTTGTGCTTAGTTATATGAAATATAGGTTTTAGACTCATAGCTACAAGGGAAGACGTTAACATTTGCGCGTTAGATATGGTTGAGGTGTATACGGGCCATCTTAAAATTCCACTGATAACCAGTGATCAACAGAACTATATTCAATAATATAATAAGGAATAACTATTGCAGTAAGCAAATGTCAAGACATGTTGTAAATCCTTATCAAAATACTTCAATACATGTTATTCTGGTTTAAAAAACGAATGTTAAAATCAGAAAAAAAATGATTAAAGAAAGGGAAATGCATCTTCGGGATTGCCATCTGGTATGACGTTTTCTTCCCAACCACACAATTTCGGATTCAGTTTCATTGCACCTTGGGCAAGTGTCTTCTACTATAGCCTCGCGCCTTGTGGGTGGATTAGATAGACAAACTGAAACTCACCGTATATATATATGTAAATATATATATATATATATATATATATATATATATATATATATATATATATATGTGTGTGTGTGTGTGTGTGTGTGTGTGTGTGTGTATGTGTGTGTGTGTGTGTGTTTGTGTGTGTTCGTTCCATCAACGCTTAACGTCCTTATAATTTAGCGATATAATAAGTACAAACCCCCCCCCCCCCTCCCAATACTGGGCTCGATTCATTCGACTGAAAATTCCCCAACACAGCTTCAGTCTATCTATTGAAACAAGTGATACGTATTAGCGACAAATGAAGTATTAATACCGAAAGATAATATTCATTCCCACTTAATCTTCTATGTTCTGTAACAACTAGATTTACTGCGGTACATACCATGAGAGAAACTCTCATATAGGAACTTGGTGCAGAATGAACACTTGTTTCTATCGCTAGCGGGATATGAATCCTCTTCAACACAAGCGCTGAGATCACAAGATCACGTGATTTCGACCCTCCTTGGTCTCATTGGTGATGGACGCTCGAATGCTAAAGAAGTAGTGACTCATTTTTCCATTAGCAATATGTAGAAAATAAGTGCCCGAACAGGCTCTAGTGTTGCGATTAATCCGTGGACATGGTAAAGAATATATATTAGCGATAGATGCATTATTACTACCGAACAAGGTCTGAGTCTATCGATTGAAACAAGTGATACGTATTAGCAATAGATGAAGTATTAATGCCGAGAGGCCTTCCCACTTAAACGTGAATGTTCGGTTTGAACAAACCTTAGTGCGGTATACACTGTGAGAAACTCTCGCATAAGCTTTTGGTACAGAATGCAGGCTTGTTTATGTCACTAGCGGGGAGATACGTCCCCACCAACTCCAGCGGTAAACCACAGAACCACGTGATTGCCTTGGGTTTATCAGCGATAGGCGCTCGATTGCTAGAGATAACGATTCATCTTCCTACTAGCGATATATATTCTACACCAAAAGCCTACATGGCAGTTTCTCTCGTGGTAGCTATCACAGTAATGCCTGTTCTAACAGACCATCGAAGGACTTCTACAGTTATATTTATTCTGTTTGGAGGAAATAGCAACCTATTAAATCTACATTCTATCCTATTAAGCCACGTGTCTTTTGAAATAATACAACCTTTAGAACACACGAAAGGACAGCCTGGTGCTGTTAGAGCGGCTTTGGTCATATGTATATTACAGGGATGTTGTAAAGGAGATGGAGAAAGGAGACATCCTTCAGTCACGAATGACCATGGGATTGCACCTAGAAAGTTACCCTCCAAGGCACAAGTTCAGGGAAGGTTGTTTATGGAAGACCAGCAGTTGCTCATGCATACCAGCTTCCTTTCTCCACGCCACCAGTGTTATCCAATGGAAAGGCAAAGGCCGATACAGCTTGACATCAGTGACGTCGCAAATCATTTCTACAGCTGAGTTAACTGGAGCAACGCGAAATAAAGTGTCTTGCTTAAGAACACAACACGCAACCCGGTCCGGGATTCGAACTCACAACCTCACGGTCGTAAGATCGACTCTCTAACCACTGAGCCACGCGCTTTCACTAGATGTAGAACACTAGTTATAACATTAAGGTTAGCTTTACATAAGTATGGAATTATACAATTTAATTATCCCTCTTCTAAATTTGCACCTTACTCTCTATAGAAAATGACACCGATAATAATATTATAATGCACTTTGTTCTAGATTCATTTTGTTTGTATGTTAAATGTCATTCTCAATGTAATGGGAATTGTTATGGGAATTGATATGCCTGTAGGTAGACATTTCAAATGTTGCTAAAACAATGCCTTATCTTTTCAGTAAGTAAAAGTAAATACATGAACGAATATTGTTCATACATACATACATAGATGTATATGTATGTATGTATACATACATACATATATATATATATATATATATATATATATATATATATATATATATATATATATATATATATATATATATATATATATATATATATATATATACATATATATATATATATATATATATATATATATATACATATATATATATATATATATATATATATATATATATATATATATATATATATACATATATATATATATATATACATATATATATATATATATATATATATATATATATATATATATATATATATATATATATATATATATATATATATATATATATATATATATATATATATATATATATATATATATACATATATATATATATAATATAACAAGATTCAGTTGAATACTGTACTTAATGTTGAGGCACCTGGTTAATTCGGAATAAGATGCACACACTACAATTGTAGATGAATACCAAACTTGGTAACGAAGTACTAGCAGAATGATATTAGGGTAACGTATGCCGTTAACTGGACCCAACGGAGTATATAGTCCGCCCATGACTTATTCAGACATGTACATTTTAATTAAGTAAACAGTCCGTAATATACTTTGGAATATGTGATGGGCATGTTCCAACATAGGTGAATTACAAATAAATAAGTGATAATTGATGGACAGGTGTCCATCAACTGTTACTTATAGATAGGTTCCAGAGATTCACGGTATAGAAGGCACTTAGTAAAGCTCAAATGATTCAAAGTTAGATGCTGATATCTTGCTGGGGAAAGGCTATAAAAGAGAACAAGTTAACCGGGTATAGTGGCAATTTTGCGGATAAACAGATTAGACACATGAAATATATTAAATATATTAAACATCAATTACAAAGTATGTACATATAAATTCATGCAAAACAAGAGGAAGCAAAGAGGTGGAAACTTTCAGATGATAATTTTTTATGTAAACTATATAGGTATTTATATTAATAGTTCTAACTTACAAGGATTAGGACAAACAAAAATAAAATAGGTGGAAGAAAGGTGTTATAAGTCCAACAGCTATTTCCAGGGGCTCGGTGATACATAATAATTTTGGTAGATTTAGCATACCACAAAATGATGCCGTATGGATGCAATTAACATTGGATGTTCTATTGTTTCCTGGATATCAAACTATTTTACGTAACATATATTACATTAACGTCAATATCAAGATGTTAAAATACACATATACACAAAAACACACATTTATATACAACTACACACCCACATACATTAGTTTCAAATTTTGGCACAAGTCAGCAATTCCAGGACAGGAGTGAGTTGATTACATCGACTTCAGTGTTCAACTAGTACTTATTTTATTGACCCTGAAAGTACGAAAGGCAAGTTTGACATCGTCGGAATCTGAACTCAGAACGTCACGACGGACGGAGGATTAAGTCAGCTTGTTACCTTACACACACAATTACTTTTAGAAACATAAGCTATAGTTCATATATAATATTCATATTAAATAGACCTAATTTAGTCCAAGCAAATGCTTAATTTTGCACACATTGAGTTTTCTTTTGTTATGTAAAGGATATATTGTTTACTATGTCTGATTCACTAAAGATTTACCCTTGCAATTTCATTGATCTCAGTAACTAGAATGTCGGTTGTTAAATTAAAAGAAATATCCAATTATTTAATAAAACATCTAGCTTGCCATGCAACATTAAATGTAACTCCAAGTCATACTGAAATAATATTCATGAGAAGGTTTCATTTCAAACTCAGTATATAGATGCTGTGTTAATTGGTTTTGACCTCAAGGCAATTTAAAGAAAGAATTATCAGATTTATGATTGTATATTTCGCAATTGACTCTTAAATATAGATTCTTTTAAAATGTCATCCATATGAATTTTCTGAAAATTCACCCGCTAGGATTTACAAATGCATTGTCAGCTCTCTTAAGAGACATATCTAATCAAAATGAAACAGCTGTTAAAGAAATATATATATATTCATCCTTTAACTATCCAAACGTTTCAGTACACTTGGTCATTCATTGTATTTTTCTCCTTTTAAATTTCAAATTTTTAAACTCGTTTTCCCGAGAATGTTCGCACCTTGCATATTCTTTGCTTTTAACTCATCAATCATATTAGATTGCAAAGCAGAATTACGTTCTCTTCTTTAAATCACTGCCAATAAATCTTGCACCAATTAAAGTTGTTGAAGTTAGCGCAAGTTTACAATCAATGCATTGTCTTAAAAATATTTCCTTACTGAGGATTCACAAAAATACTTATCACTGACAATCAAGTTAAATTTGATTTACAATATTTTCTCATTTTCTTTATCTATCGTGGATTTCTTTTAAAATTTTGAAACGTTAAACATGTAAGTAACAGTCGAGTATTACTTTTTATGTTTATGCTTATTCTCATGCACTTTCTATATATCTAAATAAGTAACAAAATAGTCTATCTGCATTAAAAAAAATCTATTTTATTTTCTACTTAGCGTTAACTTTAATGAGTTTTCATCTAATGTTATAGCAAACCAAAGCTTTCTTTTTTTATTTTCAAGAGATTTTTGGTGTCTTGACATATAAATAGTTAAATTCATTAACCCTCATGCCGAAAAAAAAAACAGTTTAACATAATAATCTATTAAAATAGAGACCCAATCTGAATTTATTGTCTTTGTATTCTTTCTCTTATGCTCATATTACATAATGTCGAAAAAATATGTTATCGACATATTTGCATAAAAAAAATGTATTTGTATAAAATGCGTTACGAACAAAGCATTCTAAAGGAAGAGTATATCAATTATTTTTAGAAACAAAAAATATTAGATAAGCTCCATTGCTATAAATAAAATAAAATTAGCTTAAAACTAATACTGTCAAGGTGTTAAGTGAAACAGAGTGCCTTCAAATGTGAACTTAGTTGAAAAGGCATAATTGAAAAATAACATAACATTGCAAAGGGCCAAATTTCTCAGTCGTACTGCTGAAGCATTATCATTGTTAACTTGTTAAAATGAAAATGTGTTGATGGTGTCACATTTTAAATTAGATTTTGAAAATTTATGCATCACGTGTGACCCGTCTAGTCATCATGTAACCTATTCGCCTTCCATTCATCCATCTGCCTAAAATAATCTAGCCGAGTGAACAAGGAAATCCTAAAACTAATCGTCTTGTGACATTTCTCCCCTTCTTTTTCTCAACCAGTATATTAAAACTGAGGTCAGTCATTCATCCTGTCGGTGATTTCTCATCCAATTCTGTAATCTCATTCTAATACTACTAGTCTTAATATCCTCACTCTGCGAAGATTATCTAACTTTTCTGCACACTCCTTCTTTTTGCAAACTGATACTGTTCTAATTCAAATTTCTTTTTCTCACTTACACTTTCACTTCCTATTTGCCTACAAACCTCTCCCTTGTATCTGTTAAGCTTCCATTACTCCAAATGTTTCACGCATTCATAGACATTGGTTTTCTCTCAGAGAAAATGGTAGCAACTCATCCTGGAATCGGTTCCTTCTAAATGTTGATGCAATTTACAAACAAGTAACTCTGAATACTCTAAGACAAAAATTTCATCATAGTGTTCCTGCCGGAATAGACCCTAAAATACTACCAGCCTTAACAGAGCAATTGACATTTGATGTCTTTGGTGAAGTCCACTTTATTGTAAGCGGTTGGGTCCTAATCTCTAGTTTATACAGAACAATATGAAAACGGGATGCTTTAATCGCTTCAGACAATAATGTGTAATCAGATTACACTGATTGCCCGGGAGTAACTTTGAAGGAAATCTTGCCACTGAAGTCGCTCAAGCAAACGCTTCAGTTGCTCAAGCATGTGAATAAGGATCAGGCTTTCACTTCAAATTGATTTCAGTGTGAATGGTTTATGAAATTTGAAAACTCTTAAGCATACGAATTGTCATTGTAGTTTGATCACAGCTGTTCTATAATTCTCAGAGAGTTCGTGAATTAATTAGCTGTAATCAAATGTATTTGTTGATTCAGTTATATGTTGTTCATAGGAGTGATAAAGAATAAGCACTCGATCTGAATGGAATAAATGCTGTTCCATGTCACTCAAAGGACCTTTATAGTTGCTGGATTCCTTATAACTAGCAGAAAGATTATTTTCAAATCGTACCCTTCTCTCTTAAATGTGGTGAATAAACTAGTTGATGTAAATATGACGATAAAATTTGAGTAAATAAACCAGCGTGGTAACCGCGTGGATGGCTGATGAAACAAGAAGTATTCTTCACACTGTTCGATAGAGCGATACACTCAAACAAGGAAGTATAGTTTCTCCATCAATCGTTCCCTTATAACAATATATAAAATGATTTTTGAAAAGTAGAATAGTCAATCTATGGTAATTTCGTTTTGTAATAACATCAAAGTTCATGAAATACAGTCCAAATTTCTCGTTGCGGCAACATTCTTCTGCCCGATAAAAAATCTTTATTTATCTTTCACTGATCCATGTGCCAGAAACACCGATTTGAAGTTATTCAAGCTCAAACTTTCGCTTCCATATTGCTTACTTTTCGATCAGGGCTTTTTTCCTCTTTTCAAAATTTTATATTTCAGAGATGTACCGTCACTCAAATCATACTTATATTTCTCAGTACCAAACTTTTAATGCTTGAAGCTTCAATGTTCATTTCAAAGCCAATTACAATAACCAACGTAGTTTCTTGGTTTCTCTACTACATGTATAATCTGCCCATCTAAAAAGAATCCTGTACTTCATGGTTGCAAGAGGCTTACGGAATAGAATATTTTTCTCGTAGTCAAAAATGAATGGTGAGAATGAGACATTACTCAGAAAGAATAAGGCTAGATTACAAACCAGTGAGTCTTTATTTTAATTCAATGATGACTATATCCATGAGGAATTAGATTTAGGAGTAACGCTTTCAACAGACAACCACGCTCATTCACACACGCGCGTTCACAGAGAAAGATGGAGAGTGAGATTGGAGATGGAGAGAGAGAGAGAGAAGGAGAGAGAGAAGGAGAGAGAGAAGGAGAGAGAGAAGGAGAGAGAGAGAGAGAGAGAGAGATTAAAGGAGATAGAAGGCTAGATTCATAGATCGATGCATACACAGAAACATTCCCGTATAATACCAATTGTGGCTGCTCCACATTTAAGAAAGTGAGGTGGAAATGAAGATTTAGTTGACATTGTCTACATGATTAAATGATCTCATCAAGGCTCATTCGTCGGCTCACATAAACAATTTTTGTTATAGAGTTGACTGTAATAGGAATATTTTTTTAAAAGTCATGATTTTCAGCCCGAATGTCTCAAGACGTTCTTTTAATAAAAATGTTATTATCCCCTATCGAAAATATATATCACTTTACGAAGAAGATATTGCAAAGAAATATTCGGGAGAAGGAATGATCTATTAAGTAGCCAGCACTGTCTTCTCGTTATGACCCGGTCAGAAGGAGGAAAACTAAATTGGACTTCAACAAAATCTGAACTCAGAACGTAAAGGGGGGAATTACTTAATATAGCATACTATATTCTAACAATAGCTGAGTGCTTCTGATAATCCACTCGCTTGATTTCCCTATAGAAAAGTGAGTTATATTTTGAACAAAGGATATAAGCGAAATTCAATAAAACATAACTGCTGCTTTCTCCACCAATCTAGCCATTCATCACTCTAATATTTACATTAATACTAAAGACAGCATTTTATTTAATTTCGGAGTCATACTTTTCTTTTGGGAGTCGACTCGATGTGAGAGTGTGTTGCAAATGAAGCAATTATGTTATAAATGAGAGAGTTTTTAAGAATGCAAAAAAAAAAAAACGTTATATTTATTTTTCAACTATTTCTTGAATTATCAATATATTAATAAAATTTAATAATAATTTAATAAAATCGGACGCTTATAACAGTTATGTTGCAAGTATAAAGTATAAAATTGCATACCGTGGAAAATTTGTGAAATTTCAAACTGTATTTAAGATACTTCGTTAACGTTTAATTATCTATTATAGACCAGGGTGCATTTACTGTCCTTTGCATATTATGTAACTGTTTGTATATTAACAAATAGAAGATAGTGTAGTAAAAGAAAACTTAAAAACAAATCTAGCGACATTTTTTGTTTCTAAAATGTGTATAATTATTGAGCTACATAGTTTTAACTCCAGCATCAGAAATGTGTATCACCCTGAGAGACAAAGGCATGTCTGATTCAACCACATATGATCTCTCTTTTAAGAAGTAATACTAGCGGATAGTTATCTAGTGTTATTTTGCGCCCCTCTACGTCCTGAGTTCAAATGCCGCCTCTGTCGACTTTGCCTTTCTTCTTATTGGAGTCGACAAAATAAGTAACAGTTGTGCACTGGGATGAATGTGATTGACTTAGCTTCACCCTCAAAATTGCTGGCCTTGCGCTAACATTTGAAGCAATTACTATTATTATAGTTGTCGTTGCTGTTTTTGCTGTTATTGTTGTTGCTATTGTTGTTGTTACTTTAGTAAATGCTAATTTATCAGCAGATATTTTAACATGATGTTTGGTGAAAACATTCTCAAACCCCAAACATCTTCCTTAGTATTCTTAGAGTACGTAACATGGTACTTTTCACCTGGTTGGCAATCCGAGTTTCAATCCTAGTCTCTTTCAGTATTTTACGTAGCATTTGGGGTGTTGTGCGAAGTGCACCAGTTATTAGAGGAATGGTTGTTGTCATCGTCGTCACTATCCTTAGCTCTCTGGCTAGAACCTGATATTTCTGAAGTTATTCAATTTCTTTGGTATCGACTCTGTCATCATAGGTAATTGCAAAATCAATCATGTTACGTTGTCTGTTTTGTATTCTAGGATCATTTCTTCTCCTCTTGCTTCGGTAGTATGATCAGTCTTTACGGGAAAATACAACATGATCTCATTGTCATTTTCTATTGCAAATTCTAATTCCTGTGTACACAATTTTCTGTTGTTTTTAATTCGCACATTCGTCTAGTACCGCAAAGCACTATTTTGCTTCCACAGTCATGCATGCACTTATACTCCTTTTGTATTAGAATACTGCACTCGCTCAAAAGGTAGTCACTACTTTCGTTGCCTTTTCTGCAGATTATACGTATGCTGAGTTTTCAATTTTACGCCCGTCAACCAGAGCCAGCAATCTTTTCTTCCAGATTCTGTGGTTTCTTGCATGAATTGTCCATGTGGTTCAGTTTCTTTCCATTTGCTTGTACTATTGATCTTCCTCTTCTCTTTAAATTCTCCAAATGTTTCGGCCACTTTTTGGTGTCTCTGGTTACAGATAATATTCTTCTTTACAGAGTCAGTCTCTCAGTATTACCAATGTCTTCAGTATTTAGTAATTCCTCCTTCCCTTCTTTGTAGTTATAATCAATCGACATTTGTTTCTCGGTAGAGTTGGTCAGCATCGAAAGACTGTGATTCACATAACTTATTAAGATGAACTTTATAAAATGTACCACTATACCTTTACGCAGATATAGCTAGAGCAGATTTTTTGAAGATGTTTAAAAGATTCTTCTTGTCTTGAGCTTTAATATTATTTGGTATAACCAATCCAACGACCATATACAAGGTGCATGCAACCTTTGCGCGCATCCAGGATAAATCCTGGTGAGATCGGCGAACTATACACCGTTATCTCACCCGACGAATAGATCAAAACGTGTTTCCTCTTCTTATTTAGCCACATACAAAACATACTGATTGGTACATCTGACAAGTGACTTCTACTATAGAATGAGGCCACTAGTGAGTGGATTTATTAGAAATAAACTAAAAAGAATCCCGTCACACACGCACATGTATGTATGTCATCTTTCTATTGTTTATATATATGTAAGTATACGAAAGCAGTTCAGCTTAAGCGCCGTATAATGATTCAAAGAAATAAGATATGAAAGTTTATATATATATATATATATATATATATATATATATATATATATATATATATATATAGAGAGAGAGAGAGAGAGAGAGAGAGAGTCTATCGATTGAAATAAGAAGACAAATTCATGAGGATAAAATTTCATAACTAAAGCTAAGGAGAAGTAACTCGCTGTCGTAAAAGCAGTATCAGTACATTATCACGGACTATTTTTCCTTGTAAAATTTATTTGTAATAATTCTATACATAATAGTCCTTTACTGATTTTTGAGTAGTTCGATCTCAATTAATTTCAACTAATCTTTCTGAAGTATAAAATACATTGTGTGATGTCCAATTTTATATCATATGATTATTACAAATAACTTCCTCAAACAGATGTTAAACTGCATAGAATACATACACGCACACACACACACACACACACACATACACACACACACGCACACACACACACACACATATATATATATATATATATTATTTTATTTAAAAGAGTTCCAACTCTGTCTGTTTTTTATGTTTTTTATTTATATTCTTGTAAAATTTATGTGGGATATAGAATATGGAATATATAATATATAATATAAAAAAAGATGGATGGTACAATGGAATGAAGTATTGAATGTCTTATTGAATACATGGAATATGTCTTATTGAATATATGAAATATTGAGTGTTCAATATAAAGGATTAAATATATAAATATATAAAGGCGAATACGTATTTTCTATACCTTCTGGTATTTGATCAATCATGGCCGGTATGACAGACTGTAACAGACTGTTACAGTCTGTCATACCGGCCATGATGAAATACCACAAGGTATAGAAATACGTATTCGCCTTTATATATTTATATATTTAATCCTTTATATTGAACACTCAATATTTCATATATTCAATAAGACATATTCCATGTATTCAATAAGACATTCAATACTTCATTCCATTGTACCATCCATCTTTTTTTATATTATATATTATATATTCCATATTCTATATCCCACATAAATTTTACAAGAATATAAATAAAAAACATAAAAAACAGACAGAGTTGGAACTCTTTTAAATAAAATAATATATTCCTCTATACACGATCATACAAAACCCTTTTTTTGTATCTATTTTTACTCACACACACACACACACACACACACACATACACACACACACACACATATATATGTATACACACATATATGTATTCTGTTTCTTCTAATTTATTTATAAATAGTCTCTAATGCTTGGTCGTTTGAATCATTATGACACTTGATTCACTTATAAATAAATAACTGCCGTTATTTTAATATATTTTTTTACATATAGCCTTGAAACATTTCCGCGAAACCTATGGCATTTAGATCTCGTTAACTTGTAAGCGAATTGTTTTATTACAGATATTCATTTTTATGAATCAATCTTTACGTGAATATGCTTCCCATCAATGGTTTATTATTCGTTCAGATATGAGATATGGTATATTGCTCTTGTCAAAGAAATGCAATTATTTATCGTTTTGGGACAAAAAATAGTCATTTTATTTATCAGACAATTTCTCAGACACAATATGTAAGTAGTACATTATTTAAATTGCGATTTCATGGATATGTTGATATAAAAAATTGAACATCCGTCTAGAAAACTTCCTCTCAATTTAAAGGATAAGATCTGGGATATATGGAAAAAAAGGTATAAACATTATTTTACATAATGTAGATTAGTAATTTTCGAATGGTCAACAAGAGTTAGTTCGTAGTAAAAACACTTCACAGCAGACAGTCATTAAGTACTCAGGGATTTGTGTTTATAGGAGTGTCTCTAGACAGAATTGACAATTGCGTTTACTTATACGGCTCAGTTTCAGGTACTGATATTCTATCTAGCATAGAAATCATGGTTCTGCACGATGATAAACTTATAGATAAAGTGCGGAACATGCATTTCAATTTCTCAATGGTAAAATCACCAGTTATTGTATCAACTGTGTGGACAATAAGTGACAGTAAATTATTCAAATTGTTGCAGATTGGTCAATTTTAGCTTCATATTTTTTTATAGTCTACCGTACAGAAACTCTTTTGCTCTTCTTCTTGTTTCAGTCACTTGACTGCGGTCATGCTGGAGCACCGCCTTCAGTCGAGCAAATCGACCCCAGGACTTATTCTTTGTAAGCCTAGTACTTATTCTATCGGTCTCTTTTGCCGAAACGCTATGCTACGGGGACGTAAACACACCTGCATCGGTTGTCAAGCGATGGTTGGGGACAAACACAGACACACAAACACACATACATATATATATATATATATATACATATATACGACGGGCTTCTTTCAGTTTCCGTCTACCAAATCTACTCACAAGTCTTTGGTCGGCCCGAGGCTATAGTAGAAGACACTTGCCCAAGGTACCACGCAGAGGGACTGAACTAAAAACCATGTGGCTGGTAAGCAAGCTACCTACCACACAGTCAGGCATGCGTTATTTTGTAGGTTGTACCACGTATTGAAAGATACGTAATTATTTGATTTGAAGGTGCGAAGGGAGGGAATTCTTTATTAATTAATGAAAATAAAATATTCAAAATTGATACGTTACTATGTGGCTTCTTGTACGTGTTTACATTCTGAGTTCAAATTACCCTGGGGCCGACTTTGCATTTTATCGTTTCGTAGTTTGTAAAATAGGTACCAATTGAGTACTGAGGTCAGTTTACTCTACACAATCCTCCCCGAAAATTCCTGTCCTTGTCCCAAAATTTGAAATCAATATTAATTAACTCTAATATTCTCTTTTATTTTCAGATGTTAAATTTCCAGTGATATATTCAGAAAACCACTTGCTTTCGAGCTTGTAATGAAGATATAACAATTAACATTTTCTAATACTGCCAGACAACAAGGTTCTATTACAAAATCGAATTGTGGGCTTACTGAAGTGTTGCATCCGATATGGCTATTGGCAAAATTCAGGTATGACAGGTATTTGTATCCAACGTCGCAGTTCGTTTAGGGTATTACAGAATTGGGTTGAATAAACTTTATTTTCATGACTGCTCTTGCTAATTAACTTCTTTCTTCTCTATTTAAACATGTTCTACCTTAGCATAACAAAATGTTCCTCGTTACAGTGGTTAAAAATGATTTGTTAGCAAATACTAAGAATGACATTGATGTTTGAAAATTTGTGTGGATCTCCTTCAATCGACATACGCAATGAAAATTAAAAAAAAAATCATTGACTACTATTGCATATATATTGAAGAGTCATTTGCACTTGCATGGTGAACTATGTGGGGAATGGCGAATTAATGTAGGTATATATTGTGAACATACAATGTTATTATACTCTGCAAAGAAACAGAAGTGTTGCAAATAGGAATCCATGTTAGGTATCCTACTCAAACCGAAATGTTGCTATCTTATAGATATATCGAAATGCTACTCTGATATCACATGATAAAAATAATTTTCATTCTTTGAACAATTTAATTGTATATATGTACATCATTAGAAGACAAGTATTCACTATACTAAACAATTAACATGGTTGAAACTCAACATCCAATTTATATAAAATTTGACGAAAAGAATATGAATGAACATCTATACAATCTATATTTCTCAAATTATATAACATAACTTTCTCAATCTATAAGCTATATTATATGTTACGATTTTAATTACTACGTATTTACCACCTAAGTAAATATATATATGACAATAAGTGATATAGAAATAATAGGCGGAATAAAATATAAAATGAGAATTATAGAGAAAATGAAAGCTGTCTCATCGGATTACATTGTAGATACGTGTGTGACTGTAAGCTTATATGTAGGTGTGTTTGTAAATTCACACACATCCACACATATGGTCAGAATTGAACTTTTTGCTTGCACACACACACACACACACACACACACACACACACACACATACATATATACATACATGCGTAGATCGTTTTAAAGTGCATGTCAGGAAAAAGATACCTTCGCATATCTGTCAATAGAGTGGGTATATCATCCGAAGTGTAAAGTATTAGCCGTGATGTATTTATAATATTATACACTTCGGATATATACATCAGTAAATAACTCGTATGGTATACACCTGGTAGTTTGCCGGTAAAGAACTACCCTGGCTCAGTGTTCATTGGGTATTTGATTAATGCGAGAGGCGGAAGGTAGAAGATACGAGAATCTTATTGATCGTTGCCCTGGCATTGAGGATTCCTACACATCTACTCTTTCAGTATATATGACCGTATTTATGTCCGTACAACTGCTATATGTGTACCAGCGTGACCTAGAGAACCGCACCACAGAATCTGTATCTGTTCACCAATGAGAGTCCTGTCACTTGCTAGTAATACGCAGTGACTTTTTCAATATCTACCTAATTCTATGTGCGAGCGTATGTGCGCCAAACCACGCCTGTGTATGTGCTTGTATGTGTGTGTGTGTTTGTTCGAGCGAATAGACGTACGCCAGACCGGGTATGTGTACGGATTTGTACATCCATGTTTACTAACGGTTATATCTAATATTTTTCGCGATATTATACGTGTTTCTTTTTGTATCTGATATTTGTTATGGATCTCCTGCGGGAATGAAGCTGTATGCCATAATTTGACATTTCTACATACGAAGATCAAGAAGAAATCTTGGGAATCAGAGTTAATTTTAACGAGATGCCTCCTAATATCATCTGAGGAAACACATCTGCATCGAGAGATCGTTGCTAGATGGATCAATGTAATTGTAGAGATCTGTAAAGATTTTCGTATCTTTCCCCCTTTCATTTCTCTCATTAAAGAAATATACATACACACATACATAGATTCATATATATATATATATATATATATATATATATATATATATATATATATATATATATATATATATACGTGGGGACTGGCATTTCTTTGTTGCCAGTTAAACACACATACACACAGTATTTATTTGGTCTTCACTTCAGTTTTTTATTCGCTTATTTTTAGTTTATATGTCTGTGAAAGTTCTTCTGTCACATACTTTTGACCTCATTAATGATTCACTGTTCTATGTGTCTCCTCTGGAATAAAATGGAATAAGCGGGTCAAAAGGAAACACACGGAATGGAGAGTCACGGATAAAGTCAGAGAATGTGTGATGGAAGAATGTTCACAGACGAATAAGCTAAACATAACACAAATAAAATCTCAAGTGAAAATGAAATAAATCGTACGAGCGTTTAATTGCCCAGGCATAACATTATCTGTTTAACACGTTCTCACTTCAAGAATCTTGCAAAATATATGCATACACACGCATGCACACACAATCTCTCTCTTCCTTTCTCTCTCTCTCTCTCTCACACACATCTATCTATCTATACATCTATCTATCTATCTATCTATCTATCTATCTATCTATCTATCTATCTATCTATACGTGTATGCGTTAGTATATTTGAGGAAAGATATTCTTAAACTAAACTTATTGATTATACAAAAAATGTTATTTGTCGTTTGAACACAAATATTATGAAACGGATTTTTTCATGTTAGCTAAGTATTTTTAGCTGCCTTTAACTTATAAAACGCTCTTATAAGTTAATCTGTGCAGAGGTGTTTTTTCTCACTTGTGGTATTGAATACTTACGGTTTAATCTTCGATTTAGACTTCTTATTTAGTAATCTTCTCTTGCCTTTCGTTGAATTATTTTGATCTTTTATTTAACATACTGGTCATCACTAACACAATAGATTTGCTTTGCTCCTTTTCGGCCATATAATTCGCACTGCATTTAGTACATGGATTGCAGTGACTGAGATTTTAAGTTTTCCCATTCATATGTGCAATTACCTTCAATGTTTTTAAATTTTGTCATATATTTTATTTTATTCTCGACAATAAATTCACACGTCCCTGAACGGAGGCCTTCCTGGTTTATTTCCTTATATTATTTACCACTAAGAGAAGCGAAATTCACACCAGAATAAGGTAAATGAAATATAATTTATAAGAAATTTAAATCCTAAAGGAAAACCGCACTTACTCGATTTAAAAATGCTACCTCTATACGAAGCATGATATAGCGCACATGTTTGAAAAGCTGAACCGAGCGACACGCACTTTACACAGCACATGAAATTTTAGATATCATCCAAGAATTTTGTGTCAGTGGACTTTTTAAAAAATATTTATATGTAATTGATATTTACTTCCTCAGATATTGTGGTAGTACTAAGCGTGCTTTCTAAAATCTTTTTCAAAATACCCACAAGCACGCACCCATCACACACGCACACACACACACTCGCACACGCGCACGTACATATATATATGTTTGTGTATATATATATATATATATATACACACTCACACGTACACACACATATACATATATACAAAGATGTATGGATTCTGCGCTACTGTGTATTACACAATTCCATAAAATCTACAGAAGTGTAGTTAGATTTATGTGAGAGGTAATGCAGTTTTGTCGATTTAATTACTATTCATTAATTCTACATAATAGTTGATTGATTAATAATACGCAAATATTTTCAAATTTAAGGATGCTCTAATTAATAAACCTCATTAGTGAAAATTCATTGTTGAAAGATATTCTATTCCATTTTGTGAGCTTCTACATTTGCATCTTATTGTAAAATATCATTAATTATGACTAAGAGATTTGCTCATCTTAAAATTAATAGTTAAATGAAACGTCATTATAATAGAAATAGCAAAAAATAATTATAATATCATTGAATTAATAAAGTTATAATAAAAAATGCATGCAGCGCAGTGTAATTTAACATATTTGCACTCCTTATATATATAGTTATATATTACAATTACCAATTACACATTTTCAAATTCATCCGCGATAGCATTACATATCATACATTGAATATGTAGCAACGATATTTTAGGATAAATTAAATTCACTATACTATTATAGAAGTTGGTTTTCTTCCACATTCAAGTAAACCGATGTATGTAACTTATGTTTCAACATATTATATTCTAAAACAAATGTCATAAAACAAAAATGATTCAGGTTAATCGTTGCTGCGCTACAAACATGAGATAATTGAACACTTATTTAACGTTATATACACTTCTATTCTAACTTTGGACTGAAAGTCATGGCTTGTGACCAAACTATCAAGAACTCATGAAACCATGTTAAACATTAGTGGACATGAGAAACTTGCTACAAAATCATTCGCGTTTAGAAACTGCAGGATAATTATGTCCACAGATATTAGTCTTCTGTGGTATATGGCAATAAACATTCTGTAATACTATGTTTCTGTGAAATGATATTTGAATTAATTTAGTCCCCACCAGGAATGAATACTTGTGAGAATACTTGTGAGAATACATGCGATTTCGTAACCTTCTCTTCACCCAACTCTATTTAATTGGTCTCCGATGTTCTTGCTTTCATTAATAAGCAATATAGAGTCACCGTGCACCATTTTAAATTAGAGGTTACTGATACACTTCTGCATTCATGAAAACCTTTGTCATTAATGAAACCATTATTTAATTAGAATTCTACTTCCTTTATATATTCCTCAAATTAGGTTTTGATGCAATCAATATATAACTCTAAACTCATTCTGGCAACAGTTATCATGATTACTTCCTTTTTACAAATGTTCTCTTTCAATAATATATGCTTATAATTAAAATCCTATAGTTTATCAAAGTAAAGCAAAATTCTTCTCAAGTCATAATATAATAAAATATTTCATAAAGAACCATAATCAGACAGATAAATATTATGACAGTTTTAGAAATGAAAAGTTAAATCAGGTTTATTCAGACATTCCACAGGTATTGTTGATAACGATACTGAATACAATACTTTTCAAAATGACGAATTTCAGAGAGTTACATTACCACATATGACCAGCTGCTAGTTTGCATTTAAACCTACACCTAAATTAGATGTTTTTTTTTAAATTCACGATGTCACAACTATCCACACTCTATGGATAATATACCACGCCCATTAACGAAATTTTAAGACATACTTCCCCTATGATAGTATTGAATGTCATTCCATTCCTGTAAAATATAAATTAGAGGATTTACAAAATTCGGATGAAATTCCAGATCTTCAAGTGCAGTAGACGAAATTCTATATCAATACAGCTCTAAGCAATACAATGCGGAAATGAAATAATAAAATATGGAACAATTTATGCAAGATTTGACAGGCAAATAATAATTGAAGTGTATGAAAGTAAATGAAAAATGAAAATAGTGTTATAAAAAGTGATATATTTAATAATGAAATTTCGAAAATTTTAATTCATTTAACATTCGTGATACAAAAAGCAAATAGTATTTTATGTTAATTACTTCCAGTAAAACAATTAATAACTCCAGAGATTACTAAAAATTAATTGATATTCTTCAGTAGCTTAAGGTGATGTATTACTGTTGGAATATATGCTTCACTGAAAAAAGGGTTATTTATTTTACGTCTTTTGCATTTGTAACTATATTATCTGGTAAAACAATCCTAAGCTTTCAAATACAGGCTTATCACGTGGTACGAAATGATCCTATAATTTTTAACGACCCAATTAAATATATCTTGATGTCAAAAATAGCAGCCGATTGATCACCCCCCCCCCAGCCATTGGGATATTACATGAAGAATGACTTCGCTTTTAGACACAGTTCGTGAAAATAACAAAAAGGAGAGAGTGGTTATACGCACCCCTGCCGAAGTCATTTACCCGAACACAAAACCCAGGACATTCCAATAGGGACACTATGACAACCAAAGTTACCAATTAATCACAATATCCACTAATTCCTCCACAGCATATTGTGCAGCACACTATTGTAAACCATTTCATGGTCTACAAAGCAAGCGTAGACTACTTGGAAATATTCTCGTTGACCTGCTGTAAAATTAATATTTGGTAGTTTGTGCTGCGTGCATAGGAGTCGTCATTATTTTTCATCAAGCTTGGCCACGAAGATATTCCTACATCTCCTCTCCAGACATTCAGCCTAGGATTTAACAGGGATGCTCAAATTGTATGTATGTATGTATGTATGTATGTATGCATGTACGTTGTAAGTATGTGTGTATGTTTACACACTCACGCACGTACACACACATATTGACAAGTATGGATATTTGAAACGTAATGTTTTGGCGAAAGTACTTCAACTTCCGTTCCTTGAGAGAATAATAACTACACTTCTAATGTTTTATTTGCAATTTAGACAAAGAGCGAGAAGGTTGTTTTATAAATAAGACTGGAATAAACGAGTATGAAATATATGACACTTAGAAATATGAGGTCATGAATGCATACCTTTCCAATATAAGGTAGGCGAATACTCCAGGTGAAAGTGAGAATGAGCAGGTAGTAGAAGAGAGTATAGTGTATGAGTTGGGATGTGGAAAGAAAAGTGTGAGATAACGTAAAAAGAATATATGAGATGTAGCCAAGCGAAAATGATAGAATGGCTGATAAATGAGAAGTATTAGACGATGAAAAAGGAGTAGAAAACGGTCTTAAATAAAAAGGGGAAAAAATAAACATATACAGAGAAGAACAAACCGAATGGATGAATAGGAAGAAGGGGATGAATAGAAAAGTTAATTAGGTGGAGTGTGAATACGAGTAGCTGGGCGTCGATAACGAATAGTAGAAAGGGCGTGAAAAAAAGGACGGCCGAACTATAAGCAACCATCGGGGAGATGATTGCAGGAGTGAGTAATTAACACTTTCTAACTACGTGAGTATTGTGGTATTCAAAATTTCTTGAAGTCTTTAGGTTTTTATGGTGCGTGATATATGTAAATTCACTGTTTAAAATAAAATAATGCATATTAAAAAATATTATGCTTTAGAGTCATTTATAAAGATGCCATAAAGCGATTAAATTATAATACAACATCTGAAATAAGATTAGAAATTAAAATTTAACTAATAAAATTAGTGTGATTTCAATATTAGGTTATGAATAGCTAATCTATGTGTTGGTTGAGGAAATGTAATTGTTGTTAAAACGAGTGACCGCTGAAATATATCTGAATAGCATAAATATTGCCTTTAGTAACTTTACTGAAAGGAAATCTTTCCACCCAATTTACAATTAAAAACCCACCAAACTAAGCTTTCAATCTGATGTGAACTTTAATGTTTAATCAACAATTTCCTATCAGTATATGTTAGGCTTTTAAATGTTTCAGTGGTAAATGTTTACCATCAAATCTGCAGTTAAATTGGAGTTTTATTGCAAGGGGGGTCACTTTCAATGATATGCCAATGAAAGCATAAAGAACAGGAAAGCATCAGTGAGAACTCGATTGCACTTTCTCGACTGAATGTGCAAAACAACTCTTTTGCTTAATGCAATATTCTGGAATGTGTTTCGTGGGTTAATTTCACACCTAAAAATCAACAGAGTTTCATATACTACTTGGCCCCAAAACTTGTGATGCATATTGATTAATTTAAGCACTTGCATATTCATGTGTGTGTCTGTGTGTGTTTGTGTGTGTTTGTGTGTGTGTGTGTGTGTGTGTGTGTGTGTCTGTGTGTATGTGTGTGTGTGTGTATGTGTGTGTGTGTGTGTGTGTGTGTGTGTGTGTGTGTGTGTGTGTGTGTGTGTAGTAACATGATCAGGAATCTATAAGTTTCTTCTTTAATTGATAATTACACTATACGTTACCGACGATCGTTTCTGCTGTGCTAGTTTACTTAGACAGGGTAAATAGTACAAAATTTCAGTGAAATTTATATAACCGAAAATTAATCTTAAAACAAAGTTATCAAGGTTAACCAAAACAGGTTGAATTCAAACCATACTGAAATGATATCGGTAATACATGAACGCATACGAAAAGAAGGCAAAGGAGAAATATAATACTATCAGAAGAAAAAACAAACAATTAAGTATTTAATGTTATGATAATGTCAGTTGATACTGAAGGAATAAAAGATTAAGCAGAAATTATACGTAACGTCATTCAGTTATCTAGCTATTTACATGTTAAAAATTTAGTAAAAATGTGCTAATTATATTTATAGAAACAGCAACTATAATTAAGGTATTAAGGTATTCTTTACTATTCAAAATATTTAAATGTTTGTCTATATTTATGGGAACATTCCAACGCAAGACTGTTTCTACATTAAAAAAAAACTTTACTTTGAAGTGATTGTATATTTCCACTAGCAAAAGTCACGTTTAAAAATTACAAGCATCGTATGATGAAGCGTAACTAATAGTGGACTACTTTATACCGTAGTTAATATTCATGTCTTTCAAATCCCAAGTGCATTTTGTAAAATTCGTAGAATTATATTTCCTCCTAAACTTCAATGAAGAGTGATTTTATAATCTACACTTTCAAATTGTTTCATAAGAACCAATGTAATAATGAGCACGATCCTCGTAACTAATATACATACACACACTACATTCTTTCTTAAACACTGATATTCTAGCGAAAATTGTAATTTAATAAATGTCTCTCGTCAAATGTATTATTGAACTCTTTAAAATATCACGTTTTAGTTGAAGAATTTTGCTAAAATTTACAGTAAACAGTTTTGAATAATTTTGACAATTAATGCCTTAAAAACCTGCGAGAAATATTTCAACATTATAAAAATGTACATGTATTGTGATAAAAGACGGACTGCTATCGTATATGCAACTTGTAATGGAGACGAATTTGTAGTCAAACAGTTTTGGAGGATTCAATACTCACCTGACCATCTTTCTTTTCCTGCACGGACGTTCAAGAGAGCTGACGTGTTTTTCTCGCTCTCTACTACCTTTTCTCTTTTCAAAAAATGTTTCTCCCACCATGCACTATTTTCCTCTTGTTCTCGTTTAATGATCCTCGATGTTTGTTTTCGTTCGGTTTACTTGTATGTCTCCACTGTCATGATTTTCTGCCCAACTTTCACCCTGTATAAATCCTATATTTTATTTTAGAATTTATGGGAGTAACTGTCTTTTAATGTCGATGAGGGGGCCTTTTTCTCCGTGTTTACTTGTCTTGATTTCCATTTTTTCTCATTGTTTACATATTTCATGTTATTTGCAAAGTCAGTGACGTCTCATATATGTACCCATGTATGCATGTGCTTATAT
>NC_142932.1:54552764-54562764 GCF_046866305.1 Octopus bimaculoides | reverse complement strand
TGATGGAGAGAGCAAGCTAATGTACGGCATGAACATTTAAACAGCTGTAAACAATTCACTTGTTCAGGTGGTCCGGCAAAATGGTGAACGGTCACACGTCGCCTTCAACGGAAGAGTCCATTTATGTACGTATCTATATATATATATATATATATATATATATATATATATATATATATATATATATATATATATATAGTTTTATGCATAAATATTAAAATTTCGTGGAAAACTGAAATGCAGCACGAAATTCTGTCAGTCAATGATTTTGTGTTTTTTTAATGGCTTATAAACACCTTCCAGGCTGCAATTGTTTTTGCTTTTGAAGAAAGAAGCGAATGTATAGAAAATCAAGGACGGAAAAAAAAAACGAACAATGCTATATATATATATATATATATATATATATATATATATATACGTACACATCTGTATAGAGACGTAGCAAGCAAAAGGCTCACAAGGTCAGGATGAAATGAAAACTCGAGACATTTAGGATATATATACGAAAATATACATACTTTGTTCTCATTCTAATTTTACTAGATAATGCAACGAAACGTTGGGAAGGGACGATGTGCAATCTGAAATGCACCAGATATATTATCTTCTTATTTTTGTGTGTATATATATATTTCGTTTCTGCAAGATTCTGTAAATGAATTCGTCTGTTGAAGCATATTCTGTTGTGTATAGAAAGAGTCATTTTTTTTAGTGCCTTAAAATTTAACACACTATCTGGTAAAATTTCCACTCAATTACTTATTTTTCTAAAATGTTCGTTGCGTCTTGACTCTATCCGATATCCCAGCTGCGTTCTTTCTGTTTGTGTGTGTGCATATGTGTGTGTCAGTGTGTCTGTGCATACACATGTATGTATGTATGTATGTATGTATGTATGTATATATGCATGTATGCATGTATGTATGTATGTTAGTATATATATATATATATATGCATGCAAGTGAGTGTATGTATGTATGTATGTATGTGTATTTGTGTATGAATATATGTGTGTACATTCGTATGTACTCTGCATGTTCATGTGTTTGTGTATTTGTGTGTTTTTATGTGTGTATGTGTTGTTTCCATGTGTCTGTATGTCCCTCTGTCTCCATGTGTGTATGTCTGAGTGTGTCGGCGTGTGGGGGAGGTAATGACTATGTCCTGTGTCTCTATGTATGGATGTGTATCTTCATATGTGTGGATATGTGTCCCCATATGTGTCCTTGCGTAAAGGGAAGTATGTGTCTATATGGTCATGTGTTTCATTTTTATTTATGAATGTGTGCTTGTCTGTTCATATAATCTATGTACATATCCGTATTATGTCTATCTGTTTATTTTCATACCCATATGCCTACATACATGTGCATATACATATATACATATACACACACATACTAACACCTATCTACATGACAACCGGTATATAAATATAAACTGTGGGCATGGGGGTGTGATTATCTACTATGTAGATTTCCTATTTATTACTGGGGATGTTTCATCTATGAGGAGGTACTCCTGGATTGGGTCCTTTGTGTGCTTGGATAACATGCAGATGTCAAGTTGACCCAGGTTGTCTCCATGTTGGTCCTTGGGATGTTGGTAGAGTATACCAACATGTATTTTCGTCATTTCGTCTCAAATGTTCATTTTGTCTTTCCGTAACGCTCCTAGATGTTTCCCCTGTGTATGTCATGTGTATGTCTTTACAAGCACATTCTATGCATCTTATTCTATAGACTACATTTCTATTTCTTTGGTTAATGCCAGGGCTAATCCTACATACCATGCAGTTATCATTGGGGCATATGGTATTCTCCTACATAGTTGTGATCTGATAGAGTTCCCTGGCTTTTCAGTAATCTTAATGTTAATTTTGGTCTCCTTCAGAGCTTTCCTAAATCTTTAGGCTAGTACTCCATAGGCTGTGGCCTCTACAAGCATCACTCCTTGATATTTGTCGGTTTTATACCACATGTACACCCTGTTTGTTTGTCACAACTCTTTGTATCCTATTCCAGTTTTTGCTTCTATATCTAGGGCATGTACTACTGGTATCCTTACATATAATGTTATCCAACTTCTTTCTAGTACCCCTGTATACTCGAAGCCTATCTTCCTGATCATATCCAGAGAATTGCATCGTATGTCTTTGACAGTCAGTTTAAAAAAGCCATGTCTTTTTGTTTCGAATTTTCAAAAACTTAAAACACTTTTTCCACTTTAGCGACAACAAGCATATACACATATAGAACAGTGCTTGAGAGCGATTATATAAGCAATTGTATAATATGCTTTATGCCGTGTACTTTCTCAAGATCAAAGTTACGTTCGGTTTACCGCTTGTTATATATATTTTTATGACTTCTTTTTCAACTATTGCCTGAAAACTATCATGCTGGCTCCATAATTTTTTATTCTTTCAGAGCTGTTTACATACGTCTTTTTTACAAGAATAATAAACGTCTTTGCTTTTGCCTTACGTGACGAACAATATTATGTTCAAAATTGTTGAAGTCTTGTTTTTGACTTAATCGCATAAATAATGGCTTGCTCAAGGATGTTTGCCTCACAGATTTTACTCCTTTATAGTTGCATGCATTATAGAATTCTTGACTCTTGGAGTGTGTGCCACACTGTTTGATTCTCTTATAGATTACTTGCCTAAAATATTTTCCGAATGCTTCTCACACACAATTTTCCTCTTTATATTTGCAATATCAACACCTCTATTTAGTTTGGGGCCAGAATTAGAATTTTGCTTCAGCTGAACGAGATATTGATCTATTTATGTTACTATACCCCTTAAAATTCAGGCATCTCTTATACTATCCATTTTCATCGTTTTTAGTAAGAAGTTAATAAGTCAGGAATTCTTTCTTGGAGCATGCATATACCGTTAATATAATTTTTATGTTCAAACATTATGATAAAAACTGAAATCTAATCCTGTGCACAGTGGAAACTCAATCTGCCAAATTAAGCCCAATTGATTTGAACTTGATTTTTAATCCTGTGATACACTAAGTAGTATCATATTCCAAAATTGTCACAAAGGGTTGCGTTGAAGTTTTCACATTTTATAACTTTATAGCCACCGGAATTTTCCCAATGCTCACTTTTATTTGCTCATAAAACAAATTCAAATCTTCATCATACCATATAGTATTGGTGAATAGGCATTAATGAACACCAGGTAGGGGTCATATTATTGGGACATGGCCATAGAAGAAAGTCTATCAATGAAGGGAGGTGTCAATTCAGTAAAATATGGGAATAATGTTGACTTCATTCCGAATCCTCCTCTGACAGCCTGCTCTGATTGCCGTCATTTTGTATATCAAAAAACAGTGTCACCATATATCTCACCGTATTGGCTATTAATCGCCATACATTATACAAATAAGGCAACAATGTTCATCCACTAATTCACAAGTTATATGGGAATTAAAGCAATTTCCTTTTCGGTGAAATAATGTCATCCACCCAGGTTAATACATTCCAAGAGTCACCCAGAAATTCTAATATAAGCTTTATGGTATTCGATGGTTGAAAACTCTAACAATATTTTCTTTCCGAACCTGCCAGTTATGGTTTCGTATGTCCTTTTAACACATATTATTTTAACTGTAATAATTTACATTAAATGGATTCATATTTTGTATTAATTTAAAGCTTTGTAATACAGAAAATGAATGTATGACCCAAATCTTATTAATTGGAACGCTTGCTTGTGTGCCAAAGTTAACGGTTTGGTAGTAGTTGATGTTTGAATTTATGAAAATACGAGCTATTAATTTTAGAAGAAACAGCAGAAACGTCAGGATTTATTGAACATCTGTATATAAATTTAATTACAGAGTATACGGATATACGAGGAGATCTTAACAGTTTTATCTTTTAATATTATTCGAAGCAGTAAAAAAGAAAGAGGAAAAGAAGACAAGATGTCTTTTTCTCCCCAAAAGGGTTCATGAAAATGTTTATGAAGTTTATTTATGATATTTAGAAAGATAACTACGCATGTGAGTCTATAAAGAAATTAGTGAAGTGTGTTCATTGGATGCTTTAACTTCTGTTTTTGAGGCTCCATTATCTCTTCAGATTACTGGACATTATAGGAAATAATTGATTATACTTAAGAGTGCGCTCTAACTAGGAGGTTGTATTCAGTACACGAAACATGTTTGTATTTACTTCGCAAACTTGTAAATCTGTGTAAAATTATGCTTCCAAATATGCATTAGATTACTCAGTGGCTAGTTGTACACTCCATATAACATATATATGCAGTTTTTGTGTGTTTTAAATGGCTTAGAAACACCTGCAACACTGCAGTTATATATATATACATACATGCATATATATATATATATATATATATATATATATATATATATATATATATATATATATATATATATTTAACACCTGTTATGACGCTATTTGCTGTGTGTAACGATTAGTGCATGCATAAATCACAGAACAACATAATATACAATTAAATAGTCAAATCTTAGTTTTCACTCATTCATCTGTTGCCACTACTTTTTGGGTCCGCATCTGCTGAAGTTTGCTGGAGAAACTGTGTGATCAAATATTTTACGATTATGAACACAATAAAAGCTATTAAAAAAACAATCTACCATAGACCATATTGCTATATTTAGCTTCTTAATGATAATAGATGTGGTTTAAAGCGTATTAGTTTGCTATGGCATGCATAGAAGATCGAAATGGCGGTTGCTCCTTGCTCGTATATTTATAATTAAAAGTACAGATACGTTTTAAACACATATGTTAATGATCATATCAGGTTTAAATTGAGAGTTAAAGATAGGAATTCCTACTAAGCGACTTAAATTAAGAACGCTATTACATATATTCACACTCACACACATACACACACACTCACACACACACCACACGCACAGAAGCACACACCCGCACAGAAGCACCCACCCACACAGAAGCACCCGCCCGCACGCACGCGTCCACAGTCATATATACAGTTATCCAAATTATTAATTACGTCGCATATTTATTTACAGAGTAGAAATATACTTTAACCTTTAATTTGCTAAGAAACTCATAATTTGAAATCATAGAGGTAAGTCATATTCTGCCATAATTTAATTATTCTCCGATCAGGATATACATTTGGCAGAAGGCAAAAATATTATTATTTTACCACACAAGATGTTGAAAAATAATAAGATTCCATTATCTAATAAAATATATCATGACACTTCCATATCATCTTCAATCACATCATGTCACGAAGAGAGAAATATAAAAATTATTCCCAATTTTGCATTAATATTATTTATGGTTATTGTTGTAAAAACAGTCTTTAAACAATAGAATCTGAGTAAGAAAAAATATCACTTCTATATATTAAGACTTCTACGTTGGTCTTCTCTGTTAATAATACAAACGTACAATTTTTTCTTACAAAACGCTGTTTACCTATTGTAATCAGAATGTCATATACACATCACTTCCAGGTACATATACATACACTGTATATTATAAAAGTTACACAATGCAACTTTATTGTGCCAAAAGTATTTATTTATAGGAACTATATACGTAATGGTACAATACTAATGGTATGCATGAGCGACTATGTGATGTGCATGTGTGTTCATATATATGTATACACACGCACACACATATATATTCTTCTATTATTTTACTTGTTTCAGTCATTTGACGGTGGCAATGCTAGAGAACCACCCTTTAGTCGAAGAAATCGACCCCTGGATTTATTCTCTGTAAGCCTGGCGCTTTTTGTATAAGTCTCCTCTGCTGAACAGCTAAATTACAGAGACGGAAACGCACAAACATCGGGTGAAGCAATGGTGGTTGTAATGGTGGACAAACACAGACACAAGCACACAAATACACACATACATACATACATACATATCTACCTACCTACCTACCTACCTACCTACCTACCTACCTACCTACATACATACATACATATATACATACATACATATGATGGGCTTGGAAGTAGTGGTGATGCTGGCTGGTGCAATTTTGTGGTTTGCCAGCGCGCAATCAAATACATACAAACATACACATACATGCACACACATACACAAACACATACCTTTCTCACTCACATTTTTTCTTTCGCTTACTCTCTTTCTTTCTCTGTTAGGTCCTCTCTGAGACAGTTAAAACGACAAAACGAACGCCCTCACCATACACTGTCTCTTTCACTCTCTCTCCTTCTCACTCACTTTTTTCTCTCTCTCACTCTCTTTCTCTCTTAGGTCCTCTCTGAAACATTTAAAAAGACAAAACGAACGCTGTCACCACTCACTGCCTCTTTCACTCTGTCTCCTTGTCTTTCACTCTCTCATTCCTTCTCACGCCCTCTCTCTTTCTCTCCTACTTCCTCTCTGTCTTCCTCTCTCTCTCGCTTTGCCACTTCTTTGAAGTGGGACGCACACCACAGGTACGTACAAAAACAAAAACTTAACGTATTAATATTATTGATTATTGCTCGGTTTGATAAGAAAAATGTAGCCTTTAATTTAGAAATGGGTTCTAAATATCGCCACAAGGCTAAATGCGTATTCATGAAGCAAGAACATGTAAAACGTTTGCAGAAGTTGTGGAACTTACCCGCACATACTGCATTAGCATTTGATATATGTATATGTTTGTATGTACCTGTTTGTTTGTGTGTGTGAGTGGGTGTGTGTATATTGCGTGTATGCCTTAGTGTATAAGTTTATGTGTGCATGTGTAGATTATGTGTGCATGTGTGTTATCTAGTAAATCTTCAATTGAAAGAGTTTGTCGTTTTAATGTTATTGAAATTCCATCTGCGCTTCCCACTCAATTGAAACAGAAGTTATAATTTTATATTGTGTTGTTCGAGTATCAAAATTGCGATGAATATTGCAGTCGATGATATATATTGCGTATAAATGTTACAGTGCAGTTACCTACAAGTGACTGGATATGCTATTTAGATATAATGCAAGCTGAAGCATTATCGTATGATTTACGGTAAGTGATGTAGTAGAAGAAAGGTTTGTTTTCAAGTAAGAAGGAAAGGCAACTCTTAAAATATCTAGTAATGGAAAGTATTATACAAATCATTAAATGTATAAATTATTTCTATCAAATAAATTTTCATCACCTAACGAATGTTACGCGAACAACGAATCTTTATCTATTGAGCAAATAGTTCAACATATAGATTATTCGTGAATAAACCTCTTTAAAGTATGCAGGGATATTTACTTAAGCAATGATTATAGATTTCACTGTATACAGATGCTAATCCCTCATGTATATAGGTAAATAATTTACTAGAACTTATAAATGGATATAAACATGTCGATATGTATGCATACTTTGCATTCGTACATATACATATGAATATGCCAACATGTCTCTACGTATATAAACATATATGTATTCCTGTACAAAAACACATACATGTATGAATGTATATATGAATCCTACATATATGCATACGAACAAGTATATATATATTTACGCACACACACACGTACACACACACACACGTATATATATGTATACCCATATATATAGACAAACATACATGCATAGGTATATATATTCATTATATATATATATATATATATATATATATATATATATATATATATATATATATATATATATATACATATATAAGTTCAAAAAGGGATAAAACTCTTTTACAACAATTTTATCAAGAAGCCAGTGTGTAAAAAAAATCATAAGGGACATTTCTATTCCCAAGAATATAATTATTCGTTTATAACGCCACACAGAAGTCCACTGTGTGGCGTTATTATTTTCTGTAATAATGCCCTTTATATAAATATAAACGAATAATTATATTCTTGGGAATAGAAATTTCCCTTATGGATTTTTTTACACACTGGCTTCTTGATAAAATTCTTGAAAAAGTGTTTTATCCCTTTTTGAATTTATTTATCAAATATATACACGGAATATATTGAATGTTGAATTTTTATTCCTGTCTCCACATTGGTACCCAAAAGCAACCCGGAAGTATTCCCGCTTCGTTGATGAAGATATATACAGATAAACTTCATTCCCTTTACTCTGTCGGATACGTAGTGTGTTCGTTTTTGGTGAGGTGAGAATTCTGTTTATTTATATATATTTTTGGGACAATACTGTGCTGATAAACGAAACCTAGATTCATTCTAGTAATCGCGAAATCGGTCGATACACAGTTAAGTTTATTTAAAAGAAAGTTGGTCGTCTTCTGTTGGTTGTTTTTCCTCGCATTAGGTACTAAATGTGGTTATTTTGAGAAGTCCACTGTGTGGCGTTATTATTTTTCTGTAATAATGCCCTTTATATAAATATATACATATATATATATATATATATATATATATATATATATATATATATATATATATATATATATATATATATATATATATATATATATATATATATATATATATATATATATACAGAGAGAGATAGAGAGAGAGAAAGCGAAAGCTATGTTTATATGCCAACAGCACGTGGCAGTCCTATAAAGGACGATGTTGCTGTTGTTATAGCTCCAGGAAAACATCTTTTCCCAGTATCTATCGACGCACAGTTTGTGTTCTCTCAGCATTCGAAAGGGAGGACATCGCTCCCACCTCTAGCCTTACACGATACTCACTGACCCGGGTTTCTAGGTGGGTTACCTGTCCTAAGTGTGAGATAATCAAAGGGTACTGAAAAAACCTTTCTCCACTTGCAAATGCTATATATCTTTTAAGCGGCACACAGCCGCTGATCTCGATAGAGAAAAAAAACTTGTTTTAAATCTCATACACAAGGTGGATGTTGGATGTGTGGTAAGAAATCCGCTTGGCAACTACATGATCCGGGTCAATCACCCTTGTTCAATGTCCTGATAGATGACGATGAAAGAACCTCGAAGTATATATTGTATATACATATACATACAGATATATGTGTGTGTGTCTTTGTGTTGGATTGCAAAAGTTGTGCGTACGTGTGCGTGTCTTTGTGTCTCTCTTTCGCAGTCACTTGACAATGTTTTGTTTACATCTCCGTAACTCAGCTGCTCGACAAAAGAATAAGAATCAGTCCTAAAAGTAAGTACTGGAGTCGATTCATTCGACTAAAATGTCTTCAAAGTGATGTATCTGCATCGTCATAATCTAATGGCTGAACTTTGTGGTATATAGCTTTTGGTATATAATTGCTATACGAAGAACTATCAGCATAACATCCATCGCAATCAATCCATTTTAGCTGTTACTGAACCCAGTCCTTGAATACTCGAAACAGATGCGGAGATGCACTGTTGCACATATACACACAGAGCGCGAACACACACACACAAGCACAAACACACACAACCCCCCCCCCCCCGAAAACTTTACCTCATTTGTCTAATCAAATCATTGTTACTGATGACTATTCTTCGCTGGAATAAAACAAAAGGAGTGGATTAAAGAGAGCGACAGATCCTAGCTATGAGATAAGGACCCCTAACTAGCCAAATTCCTCTTTTACTTGATTTGTTGCGAAACATGTGTGTGATCGCGCATTTTCATGGTGAAGAAATAACGTATCCAAATTTTCCTTCAGTCTTTCCCTTCCATTAGGTTCTTTAACCATTTCCAGTGTCTTCATGCACTGCTACTGGTCTACAGTACGGCTAATTGCCTGAAAGATCAGGGAGAATGACGCCCTTGTCATAACCTCCTTCTGATTACCATGTTTTGTAAACTTCATATGCACTTGGAAAGAATTGTGATGCCGTTCAATGGACTAAATTTGTTTCTTGATCTTAAAAGCAAGGCTAATTTTCCTCCTCAGTAAAGAAATCGAAAGAAACGTAGTTTTCAGTGACTTCAATTGCTTCCAACAGTTCAAAGTAGGCATCCTCCATTCCCTCCTTTTAATTGGTTGTCGACTGCAGAGGCACCAGGTGCACACAATTTGCGAAGTA
>NC_142932.1:54545264-54547764 GCF_046866305.1 Octopus bimaculoides | reverse complement strand
ATTATTATTATTATTATTATTATTATTATTATTATTATTATTATTATTCAGATCACTGCCTGCAATCGAACTCGGTATCTTGTGGTTTGTAGCTCTCGCTCTGAACCACTACTTCATATGCCCGGTGATGGGCATATGTGTATACAAATCTATATACACATATACATATCTATATAAATATACTGCATCTGAGTATATTTAATTACATTTTGTATGTTTTGTATGCAAGTGTATACCTGTGTTGCTATATTCGTTTGGTTAATATTTCCTGTGTTAGCACACACCACTTTGGCTCTTTTGGATCCACACACAGAGGCGCGCACACGCATGCACGTTGAAACACAGGCTCAAACACACACCCACACACACGCACACATATATATATATATACATATATTGAAATAAAAGAAGCGCTAGTCAACCACATATACGTAAAATATATATCTTGTGTTTTTCTTAGGTATTCAGCGGTGTAGCGTGTTAGGGAATGCTCTCAAGACGCTGGCTATTAGATCACCTGAAGGTGATGGACAGGTGAGATACCTCACCTCTACTTCAACCCAGGAGTAATGGATAATTATCTTCCACCATTTTTGCAGTTTATCAACATCATGCACCCGAACAGAATCAGAGATAAATCATATCACCGGTCCACAACTTCTATACATATAGCATGAAAACTATGCACCAATATGTCTGAACAATGCATTCGTAAGAATAATTTCAAATATAAAATAGTTTACGGGAGTGTTATCTCCTCTGCCCATGTCTTCGAGGTGTTTTAACAACTGGCACTTTGCAAGAACATTCTCCACAACACCAAATTGCAGCCTGGTGGTAAAAACTAGGATAGTGTACAACAGGTACATGTGGCTGAAAATACTTATATATATGTATATATATATGTATATATATATATATATATATATATATATATATATATATATATATATATATATATATATATATATATATATATATATATATATATATATATATATATATATATATATATATATATATATGTATGTGTGTGTGTGTATGTGAGTGTGTGTATGTGTGTGTGTGTGTGTGTGTGTGTGTGTGCGTATTTATTAGCAAATCCAGGAACTTCGAAGGCCTCGGGTCTTATTTGGGAAATTTCCATCTCCAATGTAGATTACCTTCCAAGGTTAAAAAGCTTCTACCGCCCATGTGACAGGGTATCCCGTATCAGACGGCAAACCGATACCCAAACGCACCATAGAGTGAATAAATATCATTCCGCACTCCGATGCGGAGCATCTCATATATGCATTAAAAAATGAAAGATATATGTAATTTAAAAATATAGATAAAACGCGATTTAAATATAAATCAGGTATATATTTGATAAATAAAAATATACATACATATAAGAATATATATATATATATATATTTATATATATATATATATATATATATATATATATATATATATATATATATATATATATATATATATATATATATATATACGTCGGACTTCTTTCAGTTTGCGTCTACCTAATCCAGTCACAAGGCTACAGTAGAAGACACTTGACAAAGGTATGACGCAGGGAGACTGAACCCGGAACCATGTGGTCGGGGAGCAATCTTCTTACAACACAGTCACGTCTGCGCCCTCATGTGTGTGTATGTATATATATATATATATATATATATATATATATATATATATATACATATATATATTTATAATTATGTGTATTTCTTCTATCTTAATGAATAAAAATCTTCTGATAGAATAAATGGGTTAATAGAAACCAATGTAGCAAAGAACACAAAATAACTGTGGTTTAGTTCCTGTTTTAAGGCAGGAACTCCTTGAAATTTTGGGTATTTGAGTATATTTAAGAATTTAAGGATTGGAGAAAACGCATGTTATAATTGCATACTTTATTCCTACATATGTTTCAAAGGATTACAACCTGTGTGATCCATAGGGATCTTTGATATTAAAATTGTAACCTTCTCATCAGGGAAAGCATGGGAATAATCTGAAACGTAAGACATTATGACCGATTATGAAAACAATAGATGGATGAGGTTATGACTTGATTCATTTAAAAAAAAAAAACCGTTATAGAGTTGGACGCTGCCGGATAGTGGTTTGGACAACACATATACATGCACACACATATACATGCATACAAGTGCACACACATATACATGCATACTGATACACACACACACATATACATATATATATGTATATACACATACATACACATGTGCACTTGTATATACATATGTATACATATATATATATACACACACATATATATATATATATATATATATATATATATATATATATATATATATATATACACACATTCATACGTCGACATTTATACATATGCACATACGTACCCAGGCATATACAAATATACACATGTGTGCGTGTCCCCATATACACATATGTATCCATCTACATATACACACATGTATAAATAGAAATAGATTCATGCACATAC
>NC_142932.1:54482764-54540264 GCF_046866305.1 Octopus bimaculoides | reverse complement strand
TAATAGATAAAGCCGTTTATTATCTTATGCTTAAGATATACAAGATTCGATATGGTAGCTTATAAATCTAAAATAAAAAAAAACAAACAAAATCAGAGACAGGCAGTGTCTTTTTGACATTTTATTAATTAGCTTCCATGGTGTGGCTAAAGGAAGATGTTCTCTATCTGTCTCCATCGCCAGTGGGAGATTTTAGGTATTAAATCAATTATAGTACACCACCTCCTTCAATGGGCAAAAATTTCTAAAGAAGCCTCACAAATGTATATGTGAACATGATTCTTATATATGTATATATATATATATATATATATATATATATATATATATATATATATATATATATATATATATATATATATATATATATAGAGAGAGAGAGAGAGAGAGAGAGAGAGAGAGAGAGATTCGAAATTGAATGAGGCACTTACGTTTAGGCACCAGAATATACTATGGTATTATCCAAACAATTCCAAAATCAAGCTGATCAAAAATCAAAAATAGCAACATGGATTTTAAAGATTATTGCAGTACGCACGTTTCATGCTGTCTCCGTTTATTTAAGTAATGCGAGCATTACTTTAAATGAAAAATGCAGAGCAATCCTCAGCTGCACAAGGATATAGAAAATTTACCGAATTGTACTGTTGTGACGACATTTAAAATCTAAGTGGGAAAGAAGAATCCATAAAAACCAACTTGACATAGCCAAGGATAGCAGGCTAGTAATTAATTCTAGGTAGAATTCTAACTGTCTCTGATTTTATTAGTTTCTTATGTAGTGATTTAAAGTGTAATGGGGCAATCAATCTTTCACTTATAAGGAAAGGGAAGGTGTAAGCATTATACATGTATATGGTTGTAAAGATTCCTCTGGTCATAGTGGCAACACAAATTTAGGTTTTTCTTACTACTAGCATAATGGAGGGGAAATTTAACATTAAGCATCTCGGTCAACAGGTCTTTTTCTTTTGTCTGAATAATGTATCGGTATTGTTTTACATATACTAAGTAAGAAAAACTTATAGACATGAATATTAGCTTAATTATTATGTTAATAATGATAAGGTGTGAAGTTTTGAATTATTTTAAAAATGATTTTAAATTTAAAATTTAAGCTAATATATCTAATATTATTTGAAAGGCACATAAGAGGTAAAATTTATTTTTATTTTTAAATTTTTAAAATGCAAAGTATTAATATAGGATTTACATAGTTTATAATAATGGGTTTATCACTGTTTAAGGAACTAATAAAAAGAATGGTAGGAATTAACAAAGAATTCAATAATAATCCAAGACATCTAATAGAGAACATGATAATTATGTACACGTTTTATAATACCATCTTATATAGTCAAGAACTTGTTTTAAAGCTAACATGGGCTAATTACAGAATATTCATGAAACAAGAATTAGATTTATTTAAGTCAAACTATAGAATAACTATAACACTACCACTACAAGTCCTGAAATAATGGAATAATAAGGATCCTATTAGAGTCAGGCATTAAATAAAATGAAATATAAAATTTTTCATGGTTTGAGAACTAATTAAAAATACTAAGAACTTACAAGCCCTCCTATTCTTATAAGCTACATAGGGTAAAAATAAGTAAGATACATACTAAGGACTAACAGCCATAGCAGAAGTGGTGTGAAAAAATATGTCATTCAGGAATAAAGTTGAAATCTTAGTTATCACAAGATTGTATGTTAAGGTGAGAGATCAGAAATATATGTTATAAAGTTTCAATATCAAAATTAAATATGTGCTAATTAATAGGCCAAAATGAACATGGTAGATGTTGGAATACCACATCATTATACATTTAACTACTTTTTAAAAAGAGACAGTTAGAATTCTACCTAGAATTAATTACTAGCCTGCTAGCCTTGGGTATGTCAACATGGTTTTTATGTATTCTTCTTTCTCACTTAAATTTTGAATGTTGCCACAAGAGTAAATATGTCCATTCTGCTGAAATGTAATTTTCAGTAAATTTTCTATATCCTTGTGCAGTTGAGGATTGCTCTGCATTTTGCATTTAATGTAATGCTCGCATTCCTGAAATAAATGGAGTAGCCTGAAACGTACGTACTGCAATGACCTTTAAAATCCGTGTTGCTTTTTGGATTATACACACACACACACACACACACACACACGCACACACATATATATATATATATATATATACACACACACATACATATATACACACGGACACACACACACGCATATATATATATATATATATGTATATAATCGAGGAAGAATCAAACATATATATTTCTATGTAGATTTGCATGTCTGTATAATCGTACATATTTATATATATGTGTGTGTATGAGTGTGTGTGTGTGTGTGTGTGTGTGTGTGTGTGTGCATGTGTGTGTTCACGTGTCTGGCTACGTGTAAGGTAAGTTACGGCACAGTCCTCCTTTGCCCTGTTACGGTTACACTTTATTAAATGCACATGATCTATGGCAGAAAAGTGATACTAATCAGCCCATATTGTGACTTCAAACCGTATGCTGGAAAAGGGAACTTCATGTCACTAATTACGACAATATTTGTATGTGTACATCAATGAATATTCATTAGCTCTTTAAATTAACCAAAATCACTTAAAGAAAGAAATTAACGATTTGTTGTTTGTGCTCTCCTTCATTCTTGTTTTCTACTAGTGTCTTATAATTCCTTGCCTTTTGAAGAATTGAATAGATTTTGTCAAGACAACACCAAAACGAATTTTAAATTTTTCGTTTCCGATCTTCTAGGTAGCATGTGCATTTCTCGCCGTGTGAGTTTATTGCGAATGGGGTGATTGTAAATTAGTAATGTTACCTCTGTCGTATTTACGTTCTATAATCGGTAATACCTAATTTATGATAAATAACGAGAACACAGATTATAAAACATGATGCTATATTATTGTTAAAAGCTACATTATACTTCGGATACCATGATAATAGCATTTCAATGTGAAAGTTTACAGGAAACCTAAGAGAGAAAAATATATAAAAAAATATATTTAAAAAAAAAAAACGTTACGGCTATAAGACTATACACAATGTGACATTACGTGAGTTTTAAATTATTGACTTCACATTAACAGACAAGACTCGAAAAGAGTAGATAAAGCAGAATCAACGTTACACAGGAAATTTACTTTTACATCATGTAAATATTTTATTTTACCTAACTTTTGTGTTTAAAATAGAATTACACTAAATATTTTGTTACATACTAACTTGCATATTCTAAACCACCCACTAATGCGATCTGTGAGGATTAAAAAACTACAAAGGGTTGTTTTTATACCTGATATTGTAAATATTGTTTGTAGTATACGTAGATAATTTTTCTATGTTATAAAGAAATATTCCTGACATAAATGTTGTATATCGTTATCTGCTTATATTTAGAAATTTCAGATGATGTTGCATATATGTATAACATTTTAATTAAGTTACAGCAGTTTCTTTGATACAATTCACTGTGTCCACATACAAAATATGGTACTCAGTACAAGAGGAGTGAGTTTAAAAACAGTGTTTACAAACAGTTTAAAAACGGTATTTGTCAAAAAACAGCGTACGCAAGACCTACCAAGTGAAGTAGCAATAAAATCACGATCGAATGAAGATGTTTCTGTATAGACATACGACATATTAGAATTCGTAAACACAATTTCAACTACATTTCACTAGTTAATTTAGAAAATGTCTATATTTCATCCTACATTTCAGCATATGGTCCTCATTATGGGTGAAATTTCACTTGTTGTGGTCACCCTGGCGTTAATTCTAGAATTATTACCTGCAATCAAAGAGTTAAAATTAATTGGGTCCTGCTAATAGAAGGTGAATGCAGTAACTTTGAGTAAGCAGTTATCTTCCAGCCATAAGATACTTGATATTTTTTTGTTGTTTAAAAATACTTTTATTTTGTGATGAGGTATTGTGTTTTCTTTTTCTTTGATGTAAACTGTCAAATATATCTCAAACATCTTGTAGATATACTTATCCAAACTGTGAATGATATATGACTCACCAAGTTATATCATTATACATGACTAATCGAACACAATGTCGCTATACCTAATCTTTAATTGTTATATATTTTACTTGTTTTACTTATTGAATGAATTTGCTGCTATTTGAGTTATTTTAGTTCGGATACAATCGATAAATCTTATCTTAACATTCTGAGTTCAGATATTTCCGTGAACAGCTCTGTGTTTCATTCCTCCAGTATCATTAACAAAAGGACCACTTATGTGCATGTGGATAGTGCCATCGAATAACCCCTGTCTTCAAAATTGTTGCAGCTGTAACTAAATTAGAAAGAAATGTTTTAATTTTCTGTAATTCAGTTACCTCAAACTTGGAGATTTTTCGTTTGAGGGTAGTTGAGTAATACGCGTTAATTATAAAAGAGTTTGCTTTCTTTCATCATCGTTCCAGCAAAGCAATACTTGTCTTAGAGGGAGATTCGGCATACAGATACGGCTTCTTTTAGTTATTACTCCGGCGTCAAGGGATATTGTTAGGAATGTAAAATTAAACTAAACCAAAAAGTAGTGTGAACCGTGTGACATAGACACGTATGTGAAATTTATAACTTGTGGATAAAAAGTCTGCTTACGTTGTAGCTGCTCAATATTAGAACGCGATCATAAGTGAAATATTTTGTTTGTATGTAAATATGGAAGGAATGCAGTACAATTTCTACCGGCTATTGGAAACATATTAGTTTTTTCAATCCAATACATCGAACAAAAATACTGAAATATCTATAGCCATAGAAACGAATGACCAAACAAGATAGAAGCGAGAAATAATGCTGAACTACGAGGATGATCTTCAATGGCCGAGACATGTGGTCATTAAATCTTGTCACACAACAATTGTTCACATATATATATATAACAACAATGAAGTGTAACTAAATAAACATGATGATAGCAAAAACAGTCAAAAATGTAAGAAACAAGAATAAAAGACAAATCCCAGCTGGATTTGTTTTAAACACACACACACCCGCGAGCATAAACTCAAGCATAGACACATACACACATGCGAACACATATTTAGTTGGGTAGAGTAGATCTCTTCTTACTGTGAGTTTCATTTATGTGCGGACAGAAACTTCAGACAAGTTATGAAGGTATTACGATTCTCTGCATCCATCGAAGAAAGTCTCAGTAGCAAAAGACTGGCTCAATCAAAATAAAATATATAATTGATCTCCACTACGTTATTTCTTCTCTTTTGAAACCAAATTTTTCCACTATTTCTCCCAAAACTTCCTGTTGGAAAGGGCGAATACCCAGAGCATGGAATCCTTAATTATCAAACATCGTCTTTGATGGGCCGGCCATGTCAACAGGATGAAACCGTTCTTCCTCAAATCCTCTTCAGCGAATCAGCTCCAGAGAAAAGAAGATGAGAAGTCACCTTTCGACGCTTTACAGATCAATCAGTTACATACAACTCTGAAGCAGACAGGCTTTGATCCCTGGCTTTTGAGCCGCCGACCGAAAGCAACTGTCTTGACTACTGACAAAAATATAAGCAATAATGTGAGAGTGTTTGAAAGAGAAAAGATTTTTAAAAAAACAAACAAAGCTAACGACCGTCACCTACATTCTCTTCTGACTAACGCAATCACATGTTTTACACGAAGATTGGCCTCATTGGCAACATTGGACACCGGCTTATGGATTCAAATATTGGTCCGGGAGGAGAAATCCATTCCCCTATTCAAGAGACCACACTGACAAACAGACAAAGATACACACACACATGCATATATATACATAGAGATACATATATGCACACGCACACACAAACACACACACTTACACGTACGCGCACACACAGACATACATGTTTATTACACTGTATGTTATATTTTAGTAAGTACTTCGCCAAAATGTGCAAAACATTGTGCCAATCTTTCGTCTAAGATTATCAGAGGCATATCCCTTCGCAAATCAGGGACGTTCACATTATCTTCTTACATTCATTGATAAGACGGAAATAAAAAGAAAGTAGTGGCATGCTTGCAAGATGGAGGGTCTTTGAATTTTAAAATCAAGAAGGGGTGATATTTTTTCAAATCTTGCACATAATTTTGAAGCAAGATGACTAAACAAGAGTGGAGCATTTGCAAAAACATTTCAGTATCTCAAACGTTTTTCCTGGTATTTGATATGACTTAAAGCTATATTTCATCATACGTCTTTTATTTGCTTTAGTCAATGGACAGCAGCCTGGCTGGGACAACCACCTTGATGGTTTTTAGTCGCAAAAATCACCCACAGCATTTACATTTCAAAGACTAGTACTTACTGTCTCGGTATTTTATGTCAAATCGCTAAATTACGGGACTGCATGTCTGTCGTTGGTGTTGAGGGATAGGTACAAACACATGCACACATATACACACGCATACATACACAACCATGTATATGGTATATGTACACACACACACACATGTATATACATATACATACATACATACATATATATATATATATATATATATATATATATATATATATATATATATATATATATATATAAGAAATTACAAGTATAGTGGGGTGAGGGAAATTCTAGTAGCTTTCACTGGCAGATTCGACTGAGGAGAATCAGACACCTTTGGCACTAAATTCAAAATTATGATATCAGATTAACCAGCATTACTGTTGCATTCTTGGCGGAGGTAGAACGCTATTCTTGTTCACTAAAATTTCTTCCTATCATACCTGTATTTATTTTATGATTCGTCTGTGTCTTAGAATTATTTTGACTTTTATTTTTAGTGAAACAGGTGCTTATTTGGTACCCTAGTATTTATATATATATATATATATATATATATATATATATATATATATATATATATATATATATATATATATATATATATATATGTATGTATATATATATATATATATGTGTGTGTGTACGCAGCGAACTTCTATTATGTCCGACAAATCGACTATCAAAACTTTGGTCATCTATAACAGAAGACAATTCCCCATCAGTGGAACTGAACACGGAACTAAGCAACTGAGAATCAAGCTTCTTGCCAGGCAGCAGTATTGTTGATACCGAGCGCCTTCCTTACTTTTACATATAAGGACCTTCTCTCAGTCGAAGTCAGTTTGAATTTTGGAAGGCTTCAGATATCGGAATTTGGTATAAACGATTAATTGTTAAATAGCAACACATTTTCACGAACGCTCGCATACAGAGGCGCAATCCAACCTCACGCGCACGCGGGTACACATATATTTACGTATCTATATATATATGTATGTGTACGTGTCGGAGTGTGTTTGTATCTACTAATGTATTGCTTCCCATCACTAAATGGTGCATGCAATGTATTGGGTTTCACTACGATATTAAATAAATTAAATCCTCTGGTTCTACAAATTCGGATAACTGTTATTTCGTCTATAATTAGTTTGTGACATTCAATATTTCCTGCAATATTTCTCAATGATTAATATCTGTCCATTATTTTCAGAAAGAGTTCGAATGTCATTTCGAACTGATTTAGGTGTATTTACAAAATTTGACTACAACGAGAAATATTCTCCGTGACTAAACACAGTGAATGGCTTCTTAACATGTCCGAAAGTGCTACTGGCGCGTTCGAACTGGTAATAACATTGCATTTATACATATCACTGCTTAGCGCTCCTGCATAGTAATTTATTTACGATAAGCCATCAATTTGCGCTATTAACCGACGTATGTTGACTGCAATAACATAAGAGAGATTGTCTCTCTTATCAGCTCGCAGAGCCACCATCCGGTTTCCGTGACTGGAGAGGAGATAATCTCTCCGAAATGCTTGCATGTTACAGTCTGGATAGGTTCGAGAAATTTTCTCCATGACAAAACACAGTGAATCTCTTATTTACAAGTATGAACATGATAATGGCATATTCGAACTTATGATAACGCTATATTCATACTTATCACTGCTTACCGCTCCCAACCCGTAATTTAAATTTGTTGTAATAAAAATCAAAAACTATTATTACAAGAGGCGAATATATATTCAAATTCAGCAATCGTGACGTTTTTCTGTTACTGAACGTTGTGGGACCATATCATCCTCCATTAGGAGACCTAATCTAAAAACCTCCAACTACGAGAAATGACCTAAATGTATCCAGATGACATTAAGCTTCACAACTCTTTATGTTTACCCGAAGATCTAGTCCTTAAGGTCTCTCAGACGGTCTGTCCTGGCCATTATGATATTAATAGGAGGTTTGCTAAGTTGTACATGATTAGGATTAGAATCTTTTACTTGTTTCAGTCATTAGACTAAACCGACCTCAGTACTTTTATTATTACGCCTGCTACTTATTCTGTTGGTCGCTTTTGCCGAACAGCTAGATTACAGGTACACAAACGCAGCAACTCCAGTTGTCAAATGGTGGTAAGGGACGAACGCAAAGACATACACACACACACGCTCATACATACATACATACTTACACACATACATACATACATACATACATACATACATACATACATGCATATACATACATACATGCGTACATACATACATACATACCTTGGATCTAGGTTACCAACCGCTTCTTTCTCTATTGGCTAGAAACCGTGAAAAAACTGAATAATGACATACACACACACACACACACACACACACACACACACACATTACAGTGAGAATAATTTCATATATGGGTATACATCTTGTAGTATGTTGTTAAAAGCCTGTTCATAATTTGTGGCTACCTGGTGTCAGCAACATTATGGAATTGCATTGTGCCTATAGAGTCTATATAAAAAACAAAAGACAGAAAATGGAATTAACTATTCACTTTATTCAAAAGCTACCTAATCGTTTCCCCCTATAATGCACTGGTACCTTACAGGTTAAATGCTGTGCAATCAATTGTCATGCATCATAACTGTAGATGTATATATATATATGTATATATATATATATGTATATATATATACATATATGGTGCTCCAGCACGGCCGCAGTCAAATGACTGAAACAAGTAAAACGGTAATATATATATATATATATATATATATATATATATATATATATATATATATACATATATATGTATACACACACACACACACACACACACACACACACACACACACACACACACATATATATATATATATATATATGCATTGATTCTTAATATCATTTAGTCTCTTAGCAGATACGATCCATCCATGTATCAACCACTTTTTGTATTTTTAATTTACCTTAGATAACAAGTGTTCAATTTCAACTCTTAAACAATTAGCTGCTACACACTGCACTACTAAGTTTTTTTGCTAAGTGCTAAAGAGCCGCACATTACATTGTTCCATTTAAATATGTAATATTCAATGTAAATGTTGCAGATATGAAACAGGTCACTAAATTATTTTTCTTCTTTTTTGGTATGTATAACTATAAATATGTGTATTTGTTGTCTTACTTATGACAAATATCGAAATATGGGAGATTGAGGAAGGTAGGTGTATTGAGTTATGCTTACTAACAATTTTGGAATTTAAAATGCATTCATTCTTGACAGAAATATCTTTGCTCGAGGCAAACTTTGTTAATAGAATACCTCAGCTAACTTCAACATATGTCAGTATGTCTCCTCTGTTTGGCCACACTGATATTCGTGACAATGAAATATTTTGGAAAGAAATCAGGATACATATCTTCCACTACATAATGCAAAGGACAAAGGCTATATGGTTTGCTGTAGCTCAAGCACCAAATTCAACATAGTTTTATTGCAGGTGTTACTCAAACAAGCACGTTGACCACCGGAATGCATCTCTAAGTATTATTATGAGGTGAATGTTTGAGAGTACTGAAAGTTGTTTTGTTGGAGCACATTGAATTTGGAACCTGTGACATGACGTACATACTTCTTGATGGATGTTCTTCAAACTCTTACTCATTATGTAAAAGTAGATTTTGAGTTGAAAGACAATCAGTTTATACTGGACATTACCATGACAAGATATATTCTTTTGTTACATAGAATATACCGTTCGAATTTACTCTCAAGAAAAACTTTAGAATGAAATTCCCTTACAATGCACATGTAATATCACGAACAAATATTATATTGCAAATCTACATTATATTGCGCATAATATGGCATATAATATAAGGTTTATTAAAAACTAGGTATAAAACTTTAAAATTTTCATACATCTGCGAATTTGTGAACAATAAGATTGTAAGCTGCAGCGTCTTGGAGGGTTCATATCCATACATTCTTTGAAGTTGGACAGATGTATGGACAAATAGCAACTATTTTAGTTGGCTGATAGTAGAAAATGCCTCTATGGCACAGGTAGAGTAAAGGAAAGGGATTCGTATAAAGGTTAAAACCGATTGTTTAGATATGTCAAAGAGTTCTTGACACATGTTATTTGTTTCATTTTGTAAACTTGATCTCATTTTGTAAACTGAGAGTATATTTTGCAAACGTATGTTTAAACTGATTCCTCAATCACTATACACATAACACAGTTGAGGTCTTCTGTGGAGGATCGTGTAGGTTTTATTCGTAGCATCTAGCATTTCTCGTACTTGTCGAGCAGAGATGCGTGTTCGAGAAGAGTTTCGAAAATACTGACGTCAAATAAATATATTATCCGACACCCATGTGCTGAAATTATATGTAAAATGGGTGATAATTGAATTCCAATAAAATGCAGAATTTTTCTTCTCTTCTCATGGTTTTTGTGGTGAAAATTATTGAAATTATTTATAATGGTATGAACGATTTCTATATTCCATGGTTTTGGTTGGGGACGATCTTTTTATTCATTAGCATATATAATCACGTTCGACATTTAACATATATCACGTAAATGCATTTTTATTGATTACTAAATATCCGCACATATAGTAAAAGAAGCGAACGCATAACGATAAAGTTGACTGTATGAAGAATGCGAATCCTTATTAAATTATGGTTGTCATTTATGGAAATAAATAAACAGATAAAAACTAAATGCAACACCGTAAATTACTATGCAGACAATAATAGAAAACAAAACGCACTAAAGAAGTGTTTTGTCGGAGAAATAATAATGTACACGAGTACATCTTCGAATCGTATAAAAGTGCAAGAGAAAACGGACTGCATATCTACACACACACACACACACACACACACACACACACACACACACACACACACACACACACACACACAGACACACACAGAGACCCCCCCCCACACACACACACTCACACACACAAACATAAACACACATATATATATATATATATATGTATGCATGTATATATATATATATATATATATATATATATATATATATATATATATATATATATAAACGTATGTAATGTATTTGTGTGTTTTCACTGCATAGATTGTTTCTTTGTCTCTGGCTCAAAGTGACAATGCCAACACTCATCCTGAGTTAGAAAGCGTCCAATGAAACCTACTGGTTCTGCCTCAAACAATGTCAGATTTTTCTTTGATTTCATGAACTTTGTGTGCTTTTGATCATGTGTCAAAGATGTGGCATCCATCGAACAGAGACCTTCGTCATGCCAAGGTCATTGGGATGAATATTCGTCTCTCTAGGGATATGGTAATAGTATTGGCTATTTCATTTATAGTCAATAGCGTACCACCCATCACCATGTGGTGAACCCAATCAATGTATTCCTCGATAGTGACAGTTGCAGACCGTCCAGAGCGTGGGCCATCTACAAGTCTACCCCTTCCTTTCCTGAAATCACCAGCCCAATTTTGAACTCTTGAGAAATCTGCAGCGCCATCCAATAATGTAGCAACCATGTCAGCATGAATGCTATTCAGGATTAAACCTTTTTTTCTGCAGGTACTTGATAATAGCACGATGCCAAATAATGTCCATTTTAAAAAAGAAGCCAATACTAGTTACTTCTGAAGTGTTCTGTAAAGTGTCGTATGTCAGTTTACGTGAAAAAAACAATGCAATTACTAATAAGACGTGTTGAATATAATGCAATCAAGATTTCACTGTTGTAGCATTATTGCTCGGTAGGCAGTGTATGAGCTCTCCAACCTTCCCTCGTATCACATAATCTATCTATCTATCTATCTATCTATCTATCTATCTATCTATCTATCTATCTACAAGTAGGTGTATATATGTACAGAGGCAGACACACATACACACATAAACACACACGCACGTATGCACACACACACACATACACAAACACATGCGTGCACGCGCACATGCACATCTTTATCGGTGTTGAAAATATCGTATATTAAGATTTAGATTCAAATTTTACCTGATCAAATTTACCAGATTTCCACAAATATTAACCATGCTTTATCATTTAGTAGAAAGTAGAGATGGCCATAACGCGCGAATGAGTATCATTTCGTAATGTAACAGGAAACGTGAACTTCCCAAAATATTTCGATGCCTAATTTACTGGTAATAACCAATGGCTTAATCTCCGCTTCAATTACATTTTCGACCCAGCGAAATATCAGTTTGTAACTGATGGAGTGTGAAAAAGTGTTTTTAAATATTTTTTATCAAGCACTAAATAAAATAGAGTAGACCGAGAAGCTTGAAATTTTAATTGCATTCTCAAGACGAGAACGGACTATCCAATCCCGGAATTGAACTCACGAACTTTTGGTCATAAGCACACTACTTATGAATAGGTTGTGCGCCTTCAAATTATGTAGAGTACTACTTCTACAATATTTGATTGTGTAGAATTATCGAATTAGTATTAAATAAAAGTATATAAAAGAAAACTATATTGTATATTTGGCAAAAACTGGTCAATAGAATTGCTTATGAAGCGCACGATACCTGAAAGACATTAATGACATGCTTATGTATTTTTAGAGATGTATTATAGAGAAACTTTTTTTTAAATATCGAATGAATAACTGTTTGTTGTCTATCATTTTGTAAGTTATGTTGTTTACATTTCGATTTAACATTGCCACTGAAGTAACTGACAATATATTGCTAAGTGTAATTGGCACTGTTGTGTATTTTTTACGGAAACAAATTTCAGTAAAGTATGAAATGTTTTTAAAAAATCTGTTATTGCTATGTGAAAATAAAATGTACTTAAGACTAAAATTTAATGACTTGTGTCTGTTAATATAACTTCAAAGTTGCAAATCTTTTTAAGATTCACGGAGAAATGCTGTTCGAAAAAGAGAGATTAAACTATTAAATATGGCAGTTCGTTTAGCATCAAGCAACACAAAAGCCTATTTCAAGGACCTTGTGTTTGGAAGACTACAAGAAACTATTCGTTCATCCGTAAGTTGCCGGGCCTTGGTTTTCAAAATGGCCATATGAAAACAATAATGTAAATACCACCGTATAATGAAATCTCTTTATCCTGGTGAATAAACCATGTATTTTTGTGTAATTCTGAATGTTTTCAAAGTTACATCAGCAGTTTTGTTCGCGAAAGAAGTTACATAAGTATGATATTATAATTTTGCTTTTCACTCCGTTAGTTAGTGCGTACGTTATGCTCTGATGAGTTGTAATCACGAAAAATTACTACTATATATTGAGGCAGTGAAATAGTAGGATTTTTAGCAAGCCAGACAAAATGCGTAGAGATATTTCAGGAATATTACTGGATACAGAAGAGCCGCCCGGCATCAGTTAAAAGTTATTCATTATTTTCTTCAAGACATTCGACCAAATGACTTTAGAGTATAAATCAATTGATGTAAGGTTTACAAAGATGTAATTGTCGATATGTAGCAGCCATAAAATTTCTCGGATTTTATACTGAAGTTATTTGCAAATCGTCAGGTATTTTCTGTTTTTTTTTCATTTGTTGCCATGAACGGCTGGTTGAAACCACCATTACCTAATTATTTATTCCGCATCAGTATCATTAGCTACACATTTTCAAGCGAAGAAAACATAAATTGAACAAGATACATACATCTTATTAGCGTTCTTGAAAAAGATACAATTCTATCTATAATTCAACTTTTAGTTTGCTAAATCAATCTCCACTCATATAATTCACGTGAAAACAATTGTCATAATAAAGAACAGTCACATCGTCAATACGAACTATATCACTCAACATAAAATCATACAGAAAAAAATGCAAAGTTTTGAATATGTATTGGAAGAATTGCAGCAGAAGGAAATAGTTCTATATGTGGCATACAAGATTAAGCATTTGACCTGTTGTAAATAATGAAGCAGAAGCTGGGGCTGGCCCTGTTACACCACCACCATTACCATAATATCACCACTATCAACTTCAACAAGCACAAAAAGTAAAGACGATAGCAACAAGTACTACTACTATTGTCAGTGAATGATGATGATGTTGATGATGATGGTGCTGCGGATGAGGATGAGGATGATAATATTAATATAGAAAAATGATGTGTATATTAAACAAAACTTTCAGTAAATGCTGTAGAAGAAACGATAGTTAATATTGAATAGAAAACTAAAGTACAGAGAACTTTCAGAAAATAATAGGCATCCATAAAGAGACAAGTTATAACTACACGCAAAAAGGAAGCCGGTTTTCAAATCAAAGAAGATTGTATCAGATAATGCTACTACACATACAAAACAAACCGATAATTAAATCGTAAATAATATGACACAACAGAAAGTATAGCAATGTGAGAAACATATCGAAGGAGAAAGAAAAATACTAAGATTATAATGACATTAATAAGACCGTTGATAATGTACGGAATCAAACAAGCAAACATTCTAATATCCAGACACTACTCAATTTAACTGTCAACTTCAAACAGCAAATAACAGAATAAATCTCATTAGCATATCAGAACGTAGAAAACACTGAGGTAATTTTAATAAAAAATATTAAGCATAATGCATGATTTATCGCTGTATACCATTTTCCCAACTATAAATTAACATACGCCGTTACGAAAGGATCGCTAATTACGATGATGAATGCTGTTAAGAAATGCTTTTTTCTCAGTAAATTATCCTAACACAAAATAGCATTACATAATCCAGCAAACTCGACATTAAGAGTTATATCTAGTAAAGGTAGATTGTATTCTAACATTAGAAAATTACGCCTACAATAAACATAACCATAAAACTGTAAATAATATGTGCAACGCAACATCGGCAAAACATTGGCAAAATCATCAGCAAAATTCGAAAGTATAGGACTGGAGATAAGAGAGCTAAAGTAACTAATACCAGGAATATACAAGAAAAGTGGAACGGGTATGTACTCTGGAAATAAACGAGAAAATATAACAATCTAAAAGGATAGATAAGTTTTAAAAATTACTCGGCATTTCTGCGAGAAACATATATAAACAAATAAACGCTCAGCGTTTGTAAACAGTTATCAAGAAAAACAAAGGATAATGAACAAGTAATGAAAATAATGTGACCATTAAATGAACTGGCTTGTTCCCAACATATTTTTAGATAACATACACTCTTCCTAGGTTTTAACTTCGCCTATGCAAACAAAGCAGCTAAATTCTACATTTCTAACTATATACAAGAACGAATACCCAGGAGATCGAATTTCTATATAGCACAAGCTGTGATGTAATTAATTTTGCATAATATGAACCCCTCATAGGCAATACAATATGTAGTAAAGCTTGACTCAGGGTCAATGTAGAACACAGGTTGTGCAAGATAAGATCGGCAATGAACAACAACATGTTCATCAAGTGAATTGCAAAAGACGCTAAGCAATAATATTAAGCAACGCTGCTATACGGATCGAAAACAAGAAGGTAAAAATAACTTGCATTGGGACTCCTGATATAGACCTTCACGAAAGGTAAAGTTAGAAATATCAAAGATAGAGAGGAGACCAAACTCATTGTTATAGAAGAGATAGAGTTACAGCGAAATCTCCCTCTTACTTGAGTAAACCTATACAATGGAGATAAGTCAACAAATTCTTTACTCACAGCTAGCTGATTGTATGAATAATCTGAATGAAGTTGCTAAGAACAATTTCATAGGATTCAACATTGTTACCTTTAGTTATCCAAAATTTGCTTAAGGCAGACACCTCTGGATGAGAGGCATGTAATATTGATATTACACGTGTCTATACATAAAGAGAGTAATATTTCATATCAATGGACAGACAAAACGGGTAACTATGTATGGAACATGGTCATAAAAGACGTCCACTTTTATAGACGAAAATTTAACTATGAACAGAAGAGATTAGTAGCTAGCGCTCTTCTTAGTTAAAACTATGATATACTTCTTACTGCGAACATTATTATGGCCATTTCTACAGAAATATTCTACTTTGAAGAGGAGTTAGTAGTCAGAGACGACGAAGTGCATTGTTTCTTTGTATCGTGTTCATGTTATGAGTCCCCAATTACATAATTTGAGTGACTCGGAGTTTAATCGTCTGTGCAAAACAATTCATTTCTATTTTTATTCCACCGCAATTTATTCATTACAGAATTTCTTGTAATGTTTTTCAAGATTAGAGTAATGGTCAGATGTTTGCATTATATTCTATTTTGGCGGGGTATATTATAGATTTGTTGTTTAGTATTATTTTTATGCTTGTGTAAATAGTTATCATCAAAACAACTTCGATTTTTATTCAAGCATTTTGCTTTTTTTGGAAAGAAATGTACTCTGAAGTTTTTGTTTTAAATCTCTTGATAAATTATTTTTGATACTTCTTTATAGATACCGAGCCTGTTTGTCTACTCACTATAGCCTTTACATGAGCTTCCAGATTATAGATACAAAATGCAGAGATTAATTATCTGGTTTCCTATATCGGCATAAACGATCATTTAACTTTCAGATTCTAGCATTGTGCTGGTATTTCATTACTGGTGCAACTTGTAATTTTAGACCGGAATTGAATGTAATTTTAATAGAATTTATGATTGAATATTCCGAAGTCAGTAAAATAACAACTATTAATATCGTGTAATGACGACTAAGTATAATATTAATCTTTGAAGGTGTTTTATTTGCCTATGAAAGAAATCAAAGGCGTTACAAATTTATTTCTATATATCAATTCTGATCACTTTCAAATTATCCTTCTATGGGGAAATGACTTCTAACACCTGACCACTAAACCAAAATCAAACAATGTTTCAGAAACACCACATACCTTAAGATGGTGAGAGGGCAAATCCAGGGAAATGAAAGGAAAGGTCATGGAATACACAACGTCAGCTGAAGATGAATAAGATTGATGGGGTGGGGGTGGAGAATGTCTTATAATATAAATCAACTGCCTCTATATATTATGATGTATGATTAAATGATCTCTTTGAAAGCGAGAGGTACCCAGACTAAAGGGTGCAGAAACGTGGTGTTCGGACAATGATAGGGCTGGAGTTACATGAGAAAACGTCTAGATCATTCAAGATATGGAAGAAACATATTTCATCAACATTCCACGTAACTTACAAATCTGTTGGAATAATAGTAATTTTTCGGGCGCTGATTAAAATATCATTTACATTGAAAATATTCTGTCATTGATACTGAAATTCAAGATATAATAACAAAAACCAGTTTCGGCTATCTCCTTAGACTAGTAAGTTTTATTTATCACACTGCCATTTATTTAGTTTAACATAATTCTCAATTGGAATCAACGTGACAGAATGGGGCAAAGTCAAAGAGGAGTTCCGCATGTAGAGTTCATCTATTGTATAAAACAATTGGTGTCATGAAGCGGTATTGTAGCCTTAGGCAAATCGCTTCCTAATTTTATTAATGATACCATAAACATCAAAAATCACATTCGAAAGCCATGAAATATAGAGAAGTTTCTGATTAACTTTAATGTGACTATCATTTACAAAAATATCCTGCATTAATTTGGCATCGGAGGCAGTGAAACATCTTACCGATAAATATCAGTAACTGATTCACAAGAGAATTCATACATTTTTCGACAAACGATAGATGTGAAAGTCTTTGGGTAAAAACTAGTGTCGGATGGATTCCTTCAGGGATACTTACAAGCGATCTGGGATCATCTTACAGAGTTTCAAGATGTATTTAGAAGAAATTCGAGAGATTCTTTCATGAATGTTTTATATTCTCGAAAAGAAATAAAGAACATCTCATGAGGTTTCGAAAATTAATCAGTGCTTCTGAATATATCAAATAATTACTAGTAATATCGTATAAACCAATTTAAATATAAGTCAATAAACAAGAACAGCAATTTCTTTACAAGTTGATGATTAAAAAGAGGTGTATTGCTCAACATGTCCTCAACTACAAATTAATGGATATACATCATACTTAAATGTTGGAGCTTGCTTTTCTTACGTTACTAAACCAAATATCACATTCAATATTATGAGCCATGTATATGAAATAGTTATAGGTTCAACTACGCATGTGAGACGACTAGAGCTACCGCATAAAGTAGCATGCAGTGCAGAAAAAATAATGTCTTATTGAAACTCTCCCAAAGGCGGAGGAAGACATAAGCAGACATATTTCATTTCTCTTCATATGCAATTCCAGAACCCACAAAATCTTGGATTCAGTAACATAACACCTCCTAGTTCATAAGTTCCCAACAATGAAACTCGAGAAAAAATCCATTAATGATTTACAATATATTAACGGTGTAAGACAACCACCAAAATTTTCTAAGATTTATAAGAAAGGCTGAGCTTACATCAGACGAAAAATTATTCGAATGAGGAAATGTGAGGATCTTCGTGTCTTCTTGTAACGCATTGATTTGGCTGAACCAAATAAGATATAAAAAATATTTAGGAATGGGAATAAAATGTATATTTAATGAAAATATGTGTCTCAAAGAAAAACAATATTTCATAGCAAATGATAAAACCATGAGAACTATATCAGCCACAAATTTACAATATGCAATGTGCCGAGTGAGGATACATACAACCATATGTAAGATATATGTGTTCACAGTGATGTATCCTATCACAGTAATTCAAAATATTTACAGTTATAAAAGGAAACTCCTTTCAAATATTGCGAAATAATCAACCATATTTTCTTTCATACGTATGCATATGTATATGTATGTGTATGTGAGTGTGTGTGCGCGTGTGTGTGCGTGTGTGTGCGTATACGTATGTGTGTGTGTACATGTCTGTATGCATGTACGTGTGTGTGTGTGTGTACCTGGCCGCGTGCGACTTTTCGAGGAGTTAAATGTAGAATTTGCCCACTCATTCTTGCAGAATTAAATATTGTTATATGGTGATTCTGTTGGCGAAAGTAGTAGTTAGTCATTGTGTTGGAATTGCTCAATGGTGACATATAAACTCGATTTCTATTGAGCGATATACACACATTCGGTATATAAAATTATATCCTTGTCACATTTGTTTGTTGCTTATATTTTATGCCATTATCGTAAAGTTGACATCATATTCGCTTGAAACAAAAAACAAATTCTTCTATGCTTTAGAATAACTGTACAAAAGCAAGTGGTAGTTAGAACGTTTTGACAGGTCATTTACTATTTTATACCCAAGTATTGACATCCACATGCTGTTCTTCTTATATATGCTATTTTGTTTCTCGCGCTAAATACACACTTAGTCTTAAAAATACTCAAATTTATACACACATACATAAATATATATATCCATACACACACATATATAAATACATACATGTATGTATGTACGTATGTATGTATATATATGGATATATATATTCATATATTCATATATAATATATACGCACGCATATATACACATATGCTCATGAGGATTTATCGTAAGAGAAACTTATGACATGCATTTATATACATGTATATAAAGTATAAATACATATACATACATGTATATGTATGCATACATACACATACATACACGCATATCATACATACAAACACACACACACACACATGATGAAATTACATTATATGGCGCGCCTTGATGTCTTTAAAGATATTTTCCTATCACGACAGTACAAGTGAATGCATTTATATGTCATGTAAACCTTTCATTATACCATTAACTGAAGTCATCCAACTCTGCATTTTCTCTATTCCATTTTCTTCTACATTCCTCTTTAAATCACGAGAATTACAAATAACAATGCATTTATTTTGCTATTTTTATCAAAGCAAACATAGTATTATCACTTTTTCTCTATCGTGCATATGCTAATAATTAATTGTATCACTTGCATCTCTACATAATATGTAATTTTACAAAACGTGAACACAAATACTTTATCTACCGATACAGGCACATAATCGTAGAATGTCTCCATAAAAACCACAATTATGGTTGTGCTCACATGCAAACTCAAACACACACACACATACACACACACACACACACACACACATACACACACACACACAATCGCATCATACGCAAAAATATAGTTGCAATTTTATTCGTATATGTGTAAATATATACACGCGAAATGTATGTGTGTGAACGCCGACAGATACACACGCTAAGACCTTGCACAATCTGATATAGTAATATACAGTTCTATACGTTGTTTTCCTTTTAAGAAATACTATACAGTATACTGTATAAAATTTGGAATATCTTTCGCCGAAACGTAATTAAGAAACATCCATTTATTCTAAAATATTCGCAATTATGTTATATGTACATAATACGTATGTTAGTATTTTTCACTGAGATAATACGTGACTTAATCTATATAGTCACGTAGGATGTGTTGACACTTATAATACTGATTATTACAATTAGGAATGCGAAAATTCAGTTATGGAAGACGATTCTGCGTTGATATTTTATTCCATTTTCTTGGTGGCACAATTTAATGAAATCAAAATATATGGCTTACCACGCATATAAACAATCTTGCCACTAAATTGTTGCTGTGTTTCCTCTAATTATGTGCTGTTCTCTCACCTGAAATAAATGAAGAGATACACGTGAAAAATATGATTTTTATAATGCTCCATGCCTAAATGGCACTTATGTTTTTTGGAAACGTATAGTTATAATTAAATATTAGAAAGATAGCCAAGAGCTTCCGCGGTACATCTATAGCGAGAAAAAGAAAAGGCAAAGAATACAAATAAAACTTTCAATCACACTGTCAAGTTAAAAAGCTTTATGAAATAGATGAATCTAGTTAACAAAAATAAAGGTAAAATTTTGAACTTGTCTGACTGTCATGGTATTAGAAATTTATTAGGCGTTATATTTTACCTGGATACGCATACTTACCACAAAAACACAGTAAATGGAAATGCATGCATAATCCTACTTTAGCAAAGCTGATTTATGCGTCCTCAACAAGAACTTTCTGAATAATATTCTATCTAAACTTAATATTTTACTAAAATTGTAGAATAATATCATGTCTATTTTAAGGCAAACATTCTTACAATTTCATAGAGGAGATACTAATCCACCATTTAAGATAGTAGAAAATTAACCGTTCAATTATTTATATTTGAATGATCAACTTGATACATGAATTTTACTCTCCTTGCATGAAAAAGGATAAGCAATCTGTCTCGATAAAGATATAATTTAAACATGCATTTTATCGCTACTATTATGGATTTATTTTCAGAGTAAGTCAGAAATATTACTACAGATAAATAATATCCGTCACCTATTGAGAATGCTTGACGAAATAGTCCCCTATATCATTTATATTACGTAATGCATTTATGAACAAATGAATCAAGACGCGTTGTATAAGTGCAATGCAGATTTTGAGCAAAATTTAGATTCTAATCGTATTATCTTATACTTACATGCGTTGAATGTACAAAGTCTCTCATTGCATAGTTTAGAGAGTATATAATATCAATTAACTAGTTATGTTTTATGTATATATATATAAGTATACGTGTATGTACATACACACACACACACACACACACACACACACATATATATATATATATATATATATATATATATATATATATATATATATATATATATATATATATATATATATATATATATATACATATATATATCTTAATAGTTATCGCCAAGCCAACATGGCAGTCCAAAAAATAGGACGAATGCTGCCTGCTATTTGGAGGTGCTTGTCAAGCTCTCGTAAACATATAATAATTCTAGTGAATATGTTATTCTTTGGACTTATTCGTTCTAAGCTTAGTACTTATTCTATCGGTCTCTTTTGCTAAGTTACGTAGATGTAACACACCAGCATCGGTTGTCAAGCGATATTGGGGGGACAAACACAGACACCCAAACGCACACACACGCATACATACATATATATACATATACATATATCCGACGGGCTTCTTTCAGTTTCCGTCTACGAAGTCCACTCACAAGGTTCTGGTCGCCCCGAGGCTATATTAGAAGTCACTTGCCCAAGGTATCACGCAGTGGGACTTAACCCGGTACTATGTGGTTCCTAAGGAAGCTACTTACCACACAGCCACTCCTACGCCTACATCTAAAGAAATAAAAATTATAATAAGAAATGAAATTCTCACAACTAAAAAGTAGAAGTTAAATAAATATATCGATTTGGATTCGTGCTAATAGATATAGTCGAAAATAGTGTGGTAGCCAACCTTTGTAAAACCAATATAAATTCTATTAAGGCGAATGGTAGTATGACCCACTTCCTCAAAAACAAATCTAGCGATCTAAATGTATAAATACTTACACACACACACTCACATACATATATACATATTCCGGTGTATATATATATATATATATATATATATATATATATATATATATATATATATATATATATATATATATATATACATATATATATATATATGTGTGTGTATGTGTTTGTGTGTGTGTGCGTGTGTGTGTGTGCGTGTGCCTGCGTGTGTGTGTGTGTGTATTTTTGTATGTAGTCATGGTAGTGCGTGCAGATATGTGTTCAGACGGAGGCAGAACGAAAATAACTGATATCTATATTATAATGGAGACAGTTTCTTATTATTTAGGTATGTAACAGTTACTAAAAATAATAAAAGAAAACAATTATTAAAACCTTGATTGTCTGGAATTTCATGTTCCAAGAAATTTCCTATAATTGCGATTTCCGAACTTCATTGAAATTTTGAACTCCAATTGTTCACGAATTTGAATAATCGTAGCATTCATTGCAGAGTCTTCCGTTTTCATTTGCAAACACTTTTACTCTTTATTTCAATGTTTTCATTTCGAGTTTTAATTCGCTATTTCTAAAACCCACAGTTTATTCTATGTACGTAATATAAAAACATTATTTATTGAATGAATATTTTTTTTAATATCGGTATAATTTTTGTAAAAAATTTAAATGTAATTTTGTTATTATGGCTGTTTGGAACGTTATTAACCGTACAATAATAACTATGTAGACCGGTTTTAGTCCATTTCAAAACTTGAAAATCATGTGAAGAGCCTTATCGGCAAATAAGAAACACAAAATTGTAAATATTTTCAGAGGAAAAAGGGAACAATTCAACGGAAGGTTGGTTGTTGTTTCTAGCACAACTCAAATCACCCTCCGTTTTCACTCTCACATGTATTGATGCTTTTTCTGTATTTTTCTCCCATTAGGCACATTTTACGGAATTATGATGTCGAAGTAACATTAATAGAATATAAGCAACAATATAGAATTTTAATCTAAATTTTTATCCCATCTTATTCAAGCGAGCGAATATGTGTGCGTGCATAAGAAAGAAACATTTTCTGACAGAAAAATATGCTATTAAAATTAATTATCGTTTCCGTAATTCTTTTTTAAATCACTGTGAATACTATTAAAATGAATTATCGTTTACGTAACTCTTTTTTTATATGACTGTGAATAAATGCCGGTAATGACCTTTTCAGGTTCTCCAATATTTTAATTTATAAACATGAACAATCATGGGCAGGAAGTGGGGTTGCAAAAATTCATAAGTTTTCAATTTTTTTTATAACATATAAATGTATAGGGAGAAAAATATTGAAAAACACGAATACATGCGTGGGTGATAAAGAAACAAGAAGGGTTGTCTTGGGGTGCGCTAGAAACAACAGCCAAATCTTTGAATCACTAACTTTTCACTCTGAAAATATTAACAATATTGTTTTTAAACGAAAAGGTTCCTCCCATAGGTTTGAATTGCAAAAGAAATTGGCCAAAATAGGCCCGGAGTGGGTTAAGGAGAGAAAGGGGATCGCAAAAAAAAAAAATTTTCACACAGAGGTATCCTCCCCAACCACATCATTTGGAAGGTTGAAGTTTAAAAAGAATGGGGAAAATCCTCGTCAAAACTGAGTAGTCCCAACTTATTTGGTCTTCCTGGTCCGAAATTCCGCTTTACCGAAACTCCTCTCCCCACTCTCTAGGAAAAATTATTTCCCATAAATACCAATATACTCTAAAGCCTCAACGTCTAAGCAGTATTTGTTGAAACTTTCGTTGAAATGTATCCCTTTTTCTAGATGTTATGAGGCAACAAAGTCGGGGGAGTACACATCTATAGTGATGCCCTTGTATTTATACGAGTTTTTAATTTCATCTCTATTTCAATCTCTCTCGCCCCGTATTTGGACTACCATGATATTTGTTTAAAAAGAATGATTATGACTGTGAAAAAATAATTATTTAAAATTCTTGCCGCGAGGGCAGCTTGGGAGAGGTGGGGATAAGTCGATTACATCAACCACAGGTACTTATTTTATCGACTCCGAAAGACTGAAGGGCAAAGTCGACCTCGGCGGAATTTGAACTCAGAACATAGCGACGGGTGAAATACTCCAGCGTGTTAACGATTCTGCCATCTGACCGCCTTATGACTGTGATAAAATAATGAAAGCAATATTTAATAAGCAAGTGAGCACTATTATACAAAGAAATAATTAAAATAAAATATCATTAAAATTATTAGATTTGGGAATCAAATGTCAAATTATTATCGCGTGGTTAGTAGAAAACCGCGTGGAAGGCGGTCTTTCTTCTAGTAGGTTTAAATGGAACAAACAGCATAAATGTAACTCAATACATAAACATACATCTGCAAATTATTTCCCTGTAAATTAGCATAAATAACTGAATGACCAAGCGTTACTTGGGTTGTACTTATTTAGAGCACATACAAGTGCAAGATATCACATGTATGTATATGTGCATCTTTACACATATGTATATTTATGTGAATATATATATATGTTTATACATACATATATATATATTTATGTGAATATTTATGTGTGAGTGTGTAGGTTTATATATATGCATATAAATCTAAATATATACATATATGTGTGTGTATATGCATAGGCATATATACATGTATCTATGTAAATGCATAGGATTTTCTATTTGATTTGTACATGGTGCTATATTTTGGTTCACTTCTCACACAGCCATTTGAGAAATATTCAGGAACAAATCGAACGATGAGCAAGCGGAAATATATGTGATTATGAGAATATTAATGATATTTCTGACAGCCAGAATATTTTTTTTCTACAAAACCTAATTCTTGCTGATGACGACGACGAAATTGGCAACAAGCTCTGATAGCTGCTATTTTCGGAAGTGAACGAATTACTCACCTAAGTAGAAAATGTTGTTCCAACATGTTCCAGCTATTATTCGATAGATAATATATATCAAATAATCTTATAAGAAAATAAAAATGCAAGCAAATAACATAGCAAATGTTTCAGTCGTTAAATTATCATACACGCAAACGCACTATTCGTCTTGCTCCGTTTCTAATGCTTTTATTCAGGCGATATGATGAGAATCTACACCAAATATGAGGCATCTATTTAAATATCTCCCTAATTTTCTTCTATGAAATTTATTTTCATTATCTGTGTTAATTGCAAAAGTTGTTTTTGAATTGAAGTTACTTCTCATGGTAGTAAGCAAAGGGTTTCTCATGTAATAATGTCATGTTATTTATAATTTCTGAAGCGAGATATAAATATAAATGTGACTGAATATGTTTCCCTAAACATTTCACATTTGGTTATTTGTCTCCATGTTGACATAAAAACGTTAGACTTTACAGAGAACTTGTGTATCAATTAGTGTTTGATGAAAATATTGTACTGGGTTAAAAGAAAATGCTTTTTATCCGTTTTCTATTTACAATTATGAGACACCAGCCAACTATAGACAGTTTGAATGGTGTAGGAGCATATAGCTGGCAGACGGTTCATTTGTGTTTGTAAGTATATGCCTGCATCTGCGCGTATGTACGAGACACAAATGTCTCGCGTTATAGAAAAATTAGACGGCATCTCGCTACAATCATCTCATCTGTATTTAGACTATCTAATAATTAGTGCCACATTGTCAAAGTGTACTATATAACATATCTATAAAGTTAGTAATCAACACTTTGTGATGAATTGATTTTAAGAATGCCTTATTGACAATACCATCTTCGACAAGAAATGAGTGTTCATTTCGTTTCGTCTCCCCTTGGAATGTTTGTCAACAACTGAGCAGTAAACTTTATATCGAAAATAAATATGAACCTACTATTATTAACATATATCAAACAGAGTATGGCTTCCAATGACTGTAACACAAATTGGCTAAGAAACCTAGTGATATGTTATATAGAAACATTGTTGGCACACTAAGGTATAATATTGTTTTCTTCTCTAGGCACAAAGCCCGACATTTTTGTGGAGGGGGCCAGTTGATTAGATCGACCCCGGTACGCAACCTGTACTTAATTTATCGACCCCGAAAGGATAAAAAGCAAAGTCGACCTCGGCGAAACTTCAAATCAGAACGTAAAGACAGACGAAATATCGTTAAGCATTTCGCCCGGCTTCCTAACGTTTCTTAATTCTCTATTGTCCACAAGGGGCTAAAAATAGAGGGGACAAAATAGGACAGACAAAGGGATTAAGTCGATTACATTGACCCCAGTGCATAACTGGTACTTAATTTATCGACCCCGAAATGATGAAAAGCAAAGTCGACTTCGGCAGAATTTGAACTCAGCGCGTAACGGCAGACGAAATACCGCTAAGAATTTTTACCTTGCTAATGTATAGAATTCGATCAAATATATATATATAAGTATGCGATTTCATCATCTTGTTAACTTTAGACCCCGATAATAGTTAAGCAGCGTAGAGGATGTCGCAAACAAAAATACTAAAAATTGTTGACATGTTCTTACTTGTATTTTTTTAATTTGACCTATAGAGTTTCCACATCATGCATAGTGTGCGGCCGTCTCAGCACGCAACGTTGGACCCTAGATCAAAAATAACTTCTGAAGTATATTTTGGAAAGGAAAGGGAACACTATGCAGTCACCATGAATTTAACGGTATGACAATATCATTCAGAACTGACGAGCAAAAATACGTAAGCATCAGATACACTCGCACGTGTTTTCTAAGTTAACGGTCATGAAAGATAATCCATTAATGTTTACGTATATCAAAGCCATAAGCGTGAAATGTACATTTTCCCCTATCATGAAGATTTAGATCGTAGACGTAAGCGATCTGAAAGACTTCATATTTTCAAAACCACTTCAATTAAATATAAAATGCTACTGCAAAAATGCATCATTAAATTTACTAAAACAGAACGATTCTGAAACAAAACTATATGCAAGTAACACAAATGAAATGAAATATAAATTATTTTATTATATATATATATATATATATATATATATATATATATATATATATATATACATACGTATGCAGGTACGCAGACATATAGTCGTCTCAAACTGATAAAGTCATATATGCACGTATACACACAATCACATACATACACGCGCACTCCACGAATTTAATGGTAAAACGAAGGGAAGTTAGTGGTTATGTTTGTTGCAGAAACATAGTTCACTAACTAGCACATGTTTGGAGTCATGATTGTTCTATAAGTTTGCTCTTATATCCTATGTTCACGTGTCAACACTACCTTCTGTTGAAGTTCTATGCTTTTTAACCGACTCCGAACGAATGGATAAGCATATATATAATTTTTACTAGTGCTAACCGCACATTAAATACTAAAACAATAGTAAGACCGTTCCCATGTAACAGAATTTTATTCTTATTAAAGTTATTGTATTTTGCGTTATTACTACAGTTATAAGGAAGACTAGCTTAAAAAATTGAGAAACCCTGCGTTTAATATAAAATTACTTGTAGCATATTTAAATAATTAACGAACATTTCCTTTAAGCGACATGTTGTCACTTTATGAGAAACCGAAATGTTCCTTGGGTGATTCAAGATAGATTTTAGATATTGGTTTTGGAACTTACATATCATATTGCACTAATGACAACTTACTCTTCTGATGTATTATTCGAAGCACACTGCATAATATATTTGCATAAATCACTCACTATATATTCTATAAAATACATACGCATCGGACATCTCCCGAGTGTCACATTATAGTAATTTTCGTAGCTTTATTAATATTCGCATGTAAAAGTGATAGACTCAATAAGATATTTCTTATGAATTTCTGAAGGACTGTTAGAAAAACAGCATTGATATAATTAAAAGGCAGCTCTTTCGATTCTACACTTACGTTGACAATGAAGTATCAGTCCTTAAATTATTTCCATTCTTCTCGCTGTTTTCAATACGATTCTCTTTTTTCATAGCATCCGCGATTCAGATTTCAACGCTTATCCATTTCTTTCACAACGATTCAAATGAGACATACTGTATCACAAAGGGGTGCCTCCGATTCTGCACACAAACACGTACACACACACATGCTTATGTATGTGTGTATATTTGTGTGTGTTGTATGTCTCAGTGTATGGTTGTACTTACATATATATGTATGTGTGTATGTGTCTGCGAAGAGGTGCGTGTATTAGCGTATATGCGTTAATATGTAGCGTGATCCTTTCATACTGTGTTTTCATTTGTACACATGATCTAGTACTCTTTCACTCTTAGTTATATTTACTACGAGAGAAGGCTTCTATAAGTGGGCCAGTTGGATTATCTGATGATAAAAGCAGTAATGCTGACACTGTTTTTTTTTTATATAAAAGGAAAGAAGTCTATATTAGTCCATATAGTGTGGTATTTCAGAAAAGATGTACTCGACGTACCTCACGTGCCTTCGAACAGAAACCATTGCACCGAATACTTGCCTGGGGCTACACACCAGCAGAAAATATAGATTGCAATTTTCTTATTTATGTGTTTTATTCACGCCAAATATGTCTATAAGTGATATTAGCATAATTTGGTCATGTGTCTCAGACATGTCTTTTTCATTGTAAACGCACTAAATTTCTTGTATCATTGCATAACTGCTTCATAAACGTTTCACTATTGCTCACTCACTAATAATAACAAAAAAACAAGTTAGATTTCTTTCTTAATATATCATAAGATATCCGTAATCAAATGCAACAGTCCTAGTTTTGTAACTGCCGGCTGACATTTAAATTATTGAATTTTTACACTATAAAAAGAAAAGCTTATAATTTCAAGACGTTTGAATTATTCCAATAGCTAACTCGTTCATATTTCTCTTCTCTCAAACAGTTTGTAACATTGACAGTGTATTATTAGGCTGAAATATCCAGAGATATTGGAAATAGATCTAGAAGTGAGTCTATGTAACTATGAAAGTGAGACGCTCTGAGGATTTATGAAATTCAAGACGGCAATATGTGACGAAAAAATATTATGGCTGCTGTAAAGATTAATGTAAGGTTATTTGTCAGAGAGAACAATTGTAGAAATATAGATCCTTGCATTACATAGAAAGGAAAATGAAAGTTAAAATAAAACCCTATAATCTTGGTTTTTACTTATTAATGTTGAAGGTAAAACAATCCGAAAGGTGACAAGAGAAAAGGAAAGTATCTGTATGAAAAAGAAATTGAAAGAAAATGCACTGCGTATATAAACATGGATCATATGGTGAAGTTTCATCTATAGCATTAACTCTTTTACATTTTATTTTCTCAACAATACATCTTCATTTAAAAAATCTCTCACTTGAAGAATTCTATTAGATTTATTTTCATTCTAAAGTTAGAAACGTCTTGTATTTCGGAGAACCTATTAATTTGGGCATCTTCGGGTGACATATATGTTACACATATATGAAAGTATATATTTGCTTGTTATATAATAAGATGATTTATCAGTAATGCAGAATAATATCATATCCGTATGCCTTGCTCCATGTCACGTCTCATACATAAATTATTAATAATTGGTAACTGTCAGATATTCTAACATAACGTGAAATTGTGTGCATTTCTGAATAATATATACATAATTTACGATGTGTTGTTAACAATTATCTATGAGCACTTCATTATACAGACTGTCACACGAAACAAGTTGATACATGTAGATTCTTAGATTCTTTGGTCAAAGTTTTGTACGATTGGCAGTCGAAAACTGGCACTGTTAAAACGAGTCTGTGAAGTTGCCCTCTAGCTCTTATTCTACGTGAGATATGTACGCTATCACTATTTTGCATAAATCTATTTTATAAATCTGCGTTTTACTGAGCGGAAGGTTATCATACCATGTTTATTTAAAGAAAAAAAGTCGATTAGCTAAGAGTCCCATATTTGGAGTAACGAGTTTCAACAGAAGGTGTAGCTTGGAGATTACGGAGTCTCTTCAGGTCGAATGGTTATTTCTCCGCATTGAGTGGTCATGGATCTGAAACTACGGACATGTGATTTGAATAACACATCACAGATTCTGCAGGCAAGATTAACCGGCATGAATGAGATCAAGAGGTAGACAAAGAAGGTGTTGGCTGGATAATATTCATAGTCTCAGTCGATTATGCTTGGACGTCTAACCGGAAAATCTAATGACAGCCGCTTCTGATGAGACCCTAAGGAAGAAATACCTAAGGACTCTGCTTCCATGACCCGTGAGGGACAGGAAAATAGAGTCGTGAAGACAGATGAATGTATATGTATGTCTGTGTATATGCATGCATTTGAGTATATGTACGTATACGAGATGATACTCAACAGAAACCGGAAGTTCGCAATATATTTTATTCACTTAATTTTACATGTTTATACTTTTATCGCCTTCCAAGTATTCTCCATTTGAAGCATCGCATAGGTCCAGGCGCGTTTTCCAGTGTTAGAAGCAGTCCTGAAAACCAGACAAGAGTTGCCTTTTAACATTTCCGTCGTTTTTTTCTTCACCTCTTCCATACCTGCTGAATATATTCTTTTCAGACCTTTTTTTCATTCCGTGGGTCACAAACGTAACCCAACCTCACAAGCGTTACCCCGCTTGTTATGGTGGGTAAGCGGGGTAACACATTCAGTCGAGATTGCTTTTGATTTTCCTTGAAGAAACGAGACACTATTTTTGCTGCAACTCTTTTTCATTCGCAATTCCTTGTTCAAAATTCGTTGGTAAGAACTCCAGGCACACCAGTCATATCAACAAGTTCGCCTCGTCAATTGTTCTATGACGGTCCTCCAAGATCACATCATGTATTTTCATAGTGTTTTCATTCGTGCCGGGTGTGGGTGGTTTGGAGCCCGCATGGAACGAGGGTGGTTTTCAAGCGACGAGTGACAATTCCTAAAGCGTGAACGCTACATGGGTTTTGTTCTTGGCTGCCTTCTTGTAAGCTATTTGAAACATGACATCTGTTTTGGGCATTGTTTCCTCCAGCAGAAAACAATATCACAGAAGTATGCTGTTCTTTCCTATCAACCATTGTAAAAGTGGACGAACAGGGTAGAATCACTGCAAAACAAAAGTGCATGACATAGCAGTACTATGTCTTTTGATGATGCAGGTCAGCAGACTGATGCCTGCGATTTACATCAAGTGATTTCTAGTAGCAGAAGCCTAAACAACACCGGTCTTGTCCAACAGAGAACGTTTCCGGTTACTTTGAGGGAGGTACTGCCTCGTATATATGCACACATATATACATATGTATTTCCATACATGCATACATATATATATATATATATATATATATATATATATATATATATATATATATATATATATATATATATGTGTGTGTGTGTGTGTGTACGTGTGTGTGTGTGTGTGTGCGTGTGTGTGTGTGTATAAGAGCATTAAATTTTATCTGATCGACACACACTGCTGTTACGATTAGTGAACCATTGACATTACAATAAATTATATATATGCACACACATATGTACGTATAAGTACATACACATATCCATGTATGTGCCAGTATACATACATACATACACACACACACACACACACACACACACACACACATATATATATATATATACCTATTTATATATATATATATATATATATATATATATATATATATATATATATATATATATATATATAAACATAATTTAGGGATCAGCAAATATTTGCTTCACCATATACCGAAGTTCAGAAATAGCAGCTAAAAAAGCTGAGACTCCAACAGGTAGCATTACTTGTACCTCACAAAGGCAAAACAAGAAGAAAAAACAATGAAAACTAACCATTCCGAAGAATCTATTTCTGAACTTCGGTATATGGTGAAGCAAATATTTGCTGATCCCTAAATTATGTTTATAAATATATATGAACTTTTAAATAAGTTCTCCACCGATAATGGTGCTTACATACCGAAGGGCTTGGTAAAAGTTATTAATTGTTGATTTATTAAGAAATTAATAAATTGATAATCCTTTACCCTTTTAATTTGTAATAATTATATATATATATATATATTTATATATATATATATATATATATATATATATATATATATATATATATATATATATATATATATATATATATATATATATATATATATATATATATATATATATATATATATATATATATATATATTATAGCTAAAATTGTAAATAAAGATGGAAAAGGCACAAAAAAATATTTGACAGTATGTTTAATATTTTTGTTACAGCAAGGGATTTAATATATACCCGGTTTCGAGGTGTCCATCTTATCAAACATTATAAAAGAAGTTTTGGGAATTCAAAGAGAAAAGAATTGGTGGTTAACATTTTGTACCCATGTTTTAGTGCATAGTGAAATTTTACTTTAGATTCATTTCTTATATGTGTTTTGTGTATGTAGGTTTGGCGGTGATGTTCAAGAGTTCACGTTTCTGGAATTCTATTAGAAAGAAGTCTTTTGAATTGAAAAGGTAGCCTCTATTCTAACTACGGCTAGATGTGTGTCAGTGTGTATTTGGAATATATTGTCAAAACATTTTTCCTTTTCTTTTCGATTGAGAAAATATGATCAGAGGTTAAGTGCTTCTTTTAAGGATGGTCATTCAAAGTCTGTGTCTGTTGTCGTGGTGTGTATGTCTGTGCATTTGTGAGTTAGTGTGTGTGTATGTGTGAGGTTGTCTGTGTGTGTGTACGACAGATTTTTACTTATTGCTTACTCGTGGGTGCTTAGATATATCTCATGTGAGGAAAAGCTGAATACACTCACAGATTCAAAAATATGCTGCTGAACCTCAACATCAATATTCAATTCACAATGGAGTTTAACACTAATGAACTTGCCCTCCTGGATATGTTAATCACCAACAAGGATGGGAAAATAGACATGGACATAATCTATAAACTCCAAACGGGAGCTTCTATTCACATTATGCCACACAAAACACATCGAACTGAATATTCTTGAATATTGTGCAAAGTAAACTTGCACAGTAATATCCGACCCATCTATGCATGAAAGAAGACCGGAAGAACTTCAAAACATACACATACAAGTAGCATTCCCATTAGGCTTAATCACCGATGGAATGGAAAGGGAAACATATTGATGTCCAGGAAGTAAGGAAAACGAAAATCAAAACAGAAAAATATTTCACAATATGTGTTAACTTTCAACCCCAGAAGCACCTCATCCACAAAAACCTCCCCGTTCTACTTGAAGAAAAAAATGAAAAATTCTGGAAACATACCAAATTATCAAAAGCAAAAGGCAGCTCAAAACACTCAAACAAATTCTCACTAGAACAAAAACACAAAAACAAATCCCTAACCCAACTACGACAAAATGTAGAAAACAAATTGTGGAACCTGCTCATACCTAATGGAAATACCTAAATTCAAATTTAAAGATGGACAAACCTTTAAAGTAATAGTAAACTTCACTTGCAACTCCGAAAACTTAATTTACGCGATAACATGCGGTGGATGCCAAAAAAACTACATAGGCCTGACGGCCGTTTCTTTGCATGGAGGATTGATGATACACGGCCAAAAGATCCGAGATGAGAACATAAGGAAGATTCCCTTAAGTAATCACATTGCAAACTGTGCGGGAATGGTCTTACCCAGTTTTAATTTCTTCCCTCTCTAGAAATGCTCGCACTCTTTCACCCATCAAGAGAAAATAAATAGCAATAACTAATTCATCAACAAATATAAAACACAACTAAATATCGAAACACACATCATTAATCAATAAATAGGGACCTGTCACACACACACAAATACACACACACACATACACACACACACACACACACACACACACACACACACACACACACACATCAAAGACATAAAAATAAACAAGCTTTTGACGGTTTAATAGATATTCCAAAATTATGATGCTATGACGTTAGGTGTTTTCATTATTTTGTACAACCCCTGTATATATATTAAAAGTTCCTTATAGAACTATAATCATAAAAATGTATAGAACCATATTTTCACCCTTAAATTTGAGAGACAAATACTCATAACGTTTTTCTTTTAAAAATTCATTGCTTGAGATTGAAACCATGAAGTTTCTCGAATTGAGTTCTATGATTTTAGCTTGATTAAAATATAGCTTGCTTTTAAAATTAAAAAGTTAATTATATACTTAAATACACTTTTTTACTGTATAAGTTTTCATGATATTTTACCTCACAACATTTTTTATACAAATTTTTGTTGCATGGGTCTAAAACTATAAAATTCTTCATGCTTTCTTCTATCATTGAAGCTAACATAAATATATTTGCCCTCAAATGAAAAAGTTATTTCGATTGGTGGCATTACTTACTCTGCTATAACGTTGCTACAAATTTTGATGTAAACTGTTTCTACTGGATCAAATTTAAATTTTCTTATGCGAAAATGTAGCTAGCGACCAGTCCTCTTCAAAAATGATAACGGTTTTGAATTTGGCTAGGAAGTGAATTAGCGACAATCTCTCTCTGAAAGGTGCGTCCTTAAGAATATTATTCAACTACTACCGTAGTTGAATCATATATATATATATATATATATGAGTATGCATGTGTGTGTATGGATGTGCATGTGCGTGCGTATATATATATATATATATATATATATATATATTTGTAAAATAGTTATTGTATACCTGAACACCTTTACACGCAAATGGTTGTAGATAAAATATTTATGTTTATATGAATATGGATATGTGTGAGTCTGTATATGTTTGTACGGGTGGAAGTATATGCCTGTGTTTCTGTGATTAATTTAAAGAACGTACAGTAATTTCGTTTCTTATTATGTGCCAACGTCTGATTCAGAGTAAAGAAACTCTTCAGAGATTTTCGCGTCTCGATTTATTCATCTTCTATAAATTACATATGTATAACAAACGATTTATTAACTAGAAGAAAATTGCTTTTATTTTATTGATAGCGTATTGGTATATCATGGCTTTGAGTCATACAAAGGTAGACACCTATGATAACTAAATTTAATCCTGATTGATGTTCAGCCATAGAACGAATAAGAAAAATTACTGATTTCTAAATTAAATTTTCTGTATTGCAAATTTGGATTTTAGAAATCATGCGCAATTAACCTACAGGTTACGGAGCTGTTTATAGAAATATATATATAGAATGCAGATGAAAATATTACAGTATTCCATAAACAATGCTAGGTTTCACTATTATCAGTAAAATGCAGAATACAAATAATTTGTTTGGCGTCTTCTTATCCTTACAATCAACGTGTGCAGCTACAAATGTAAATTATTAAATATTTTCAACCTTTCCTCATAAATTTAATGTCAGCAGCTGTTTGATATTTCCTGCTTATTACATAGTACATCTTACTATAATTTAGAATACGTAGCGTAGCTCCAAGAAAAATACATGGTTTAAATGAAGGGAATTATTCATTACCTTCTCGAGAGAAAATAAAATGCGCAGAAATTATGTACACGTGTGAGTGAGACGCACCTATTTCTCGTCAAGTAAATTTTGAATTTTCTAAGCCATTGTATTTTGAACTAAGCTCAGTCTAGAAATGAATTCATGAAAAAAAAAAAATAACGAATCACCTTTTCTCTGTATGATTATTTAAATGATTATCTCCGTAAAAATATTGAATATAGGTGCTATCATTTATAATTTAACTGCTAAGATTTCGTTAAATCACTTCATAAAGAAAAACAAATATTATAAATGACTGCATGTAATGAACCAAACCGCTTATATATTTAGGCATTATTTAAATATGGAAATATAAAGCAGAGTTCGTGCAGTATACATTACTTCACGATTATTCCAGAACGTATAATTGAAGCTTATAGGTTCCCGACTATTTTGAAAAACGTGGTATTAGAGAAAGAGCACATAATATCAAGCACTATTAGATATCAGTAAAACGCGGTGAGCTGGCAAAATCACTAGCATGCCGGACAAAGTACTTAGCAGCAACTCGTGTATCGACATTCGCTTTCATTCTTTCGGAGTCGACGTAATAGGTAGCATTTGAACCCTGGGGCCAATGTAATAAACTATCAACCTCCCGCCAAATGGCAGGTTTTCTGCCTATAATAGAAATGATTATATATCAGTTAGGCCAATGTGAAGAATTTTGGAATAATTATTAGACAGAATTTAGAGAAACCTAGCTATAATTTATTGACTCTCCTTTAATTTGTTAAACGTATGTATTGGACATTGCTGTAATGAGAATTGAAACTCACAAGTTAAAATAGAAAATTAATCGATCTAATGCGTTTTATCTGGCACATAAACATCTCAAAGCATCTCTGCCCTTCAAATTATTAAATACCCTTAAGACGCACATATATTTGTAAATAAAGTGAAATACGAGACAGCGGGTGGATTCAGTTGAATACATACTTGTTCTAAAATGGGTAGACTTTTGCTAACAAAAGCAAAAATACTTATGTCGTAATAGTATTACAATTTATTCTATACACATTGATCTTCTTGGGCTCTGATCTGGACGAAAGAATTATACCACGACTTTTGCAGGTATTCCTGGACTGATAGGTTTGACGTGATCGCTCTGGCATCATGAATATTTGAAAGCTTATGGCTGATAGCAAAGAAAAGAAGCCGACGGTGAAGAAACTGTAGAACATGGAATTTTCTGGAGTGGAAAGGCTATCAAGAATAATCAAACGGAAGTTTGGTGAGATATACTATTGCTAAGGTGGGGATGTGATCCGAGTGAGTCGCGAGAATAAGAATAAAGGTACGGAAATCAGTTCCGTGGAGAAGGTGCTACTTTAATAAGGGTAAAAAAATAAACAGATGAAGGATGGATTATGCTGGCGAACTAAGTCTAGAAACTCTCGATTAACGATTACATTTGATAGCTAGTTTCCAGAAGTCGGTACAAGATTCCTGTTTGAGTGGCAGCGGTAGTGTTCCGAATGAGCTTTGTATAGGAGCTGTTGCTATCGAAAGAAAACAAATCCCAGTCTTCATTAGGCTTATCAAATGACAGTGTTTCTCGAAGAAATCTTGCTCATTTCAAGTGACACGTGTACTTTCTACATGTCCATAGGTATAATTGCGTAAAGGGGCATGTTTATTGACTGCTTTATTCATTTATGACAAGTGAATGTGCATGCAAAGCGAGTAAGATGTAGATATCATATTTGCTCAGGGTACCACCCTACTTCACATCTGGTGAAAAGTTCGCAAACTTCTTGGAGACATTTTCAGCAAATGACAGAATACGTCAGTTGCATTTTGAGTAGCGGAGATGCTTGAAGGAATTGCGATATATGCATGTAGTTTTGTGTTTCAGTTTCAAGTCAGTATTATATACCAGTTACATCATTATCGCATTAAATATTACCCGGTACTAATAATTCGAAATTATGCATACAGAATTGAAGGTAGATGCAGACATTAAATGATTGTAAAATGCTGTTTGATTTATAAATTTTCTATAAAATACTATTGATTATGACTATATAATTTGCTATGCTGTTTTGTAAAGTGTAGATACAAAACTGACTGCGTTAATTTATTGGCAAGTCAAAAATATGACCTAATTCTTCCTATTGCCTATAAAAACAACATTATCACGAGGTTTTACTCATCCCTATGCAAAATAAAGTATTTTTGTATCGTAAAATGAAGCTAACGTTTTAAATAAATTAAGCGACTTATTATGAGTGCTTAAGACCATGTGATGAGGAGGATATATGCTCACTGTCAATTTACATTTCAACAACTTTAGTTAATCTACATGATTCAACTAGATCGGATAATATTACAACAGTCCAATTATATTACAGCCAAAAGCAAAGATGTTCTATAAAAATTTCGGACACGAAACCAATTATTTACGACTTGCAAAAATGACAATACCCTATTTGAATGCAAATATTTCAGAATTCAGACTTGTAGGAGAACAAACACCGAATCAAAGACAAAATGTTTATTATGTTTCTTTCTAAAATTGCTAATTTACATTGTAAATTAAATTTAAATAATCACAAACGTAAAAGTAAAATTACAGGATTAAATCGAGGGCAAAATTGCTTACTTAATATACACTCGGAAAGCATATATAAAACCGATTTGTTATTTGTCGGTTTTGTTGACACTGTAGTATGTGTTAAGCAGTAAACGTGACAAATGCAAAATAACGCTTCATTTACAGAAAATAAACATTACAATTGAAGCTGGAGTGTAAGGCACGTTTTCTTGTTATAGACGAAACGGATATTAATTTTTGCTCAGGTTTAATCAACTGTTGATTATAGAAGATGCAAATAGTGAGAGACCTTCAGAATATTGCACAGTTGATTGGAACACACTTGGATAAAATATATTGAAGTTAGAAAGAATAGATTAGTGAGACATGAATAGAGAGTAAATACTTGTAGGCATAAGGAAACCGACAGTTCATATTCATTTAGGTGTGTATAATGAGTGTGTGAGTGTGTATGTATGCAGAGTGAGAGCGAGAAAGTAAACGATTATATTATTATGTGAAAATCATTGTATTATCGATATATATATATATATATATATATATATATATATATATATATATATATATAACATATATACATATGAGTACACATATACAAGAGTGCATATACATTATATAACGTATATACTCACAAAGGCTTACGCGTACACATATTTACACATGCACTAATGCATATGTCTATATATATATATATATATATATATATGTATACATATATATATATATATATATACATACATACATACATATATATATATATATATATATATATATATATATATATATATATATATATACATATATATATATATATACATATACATATATTTGTATACATACATATATACATGTGTGTGAGTGTGTAGACTGTGGTCATATATATCTGTTTCTATGTCCGTATCGTTAACTGTATCTGTGTGTGTTTAGTGGATTTTAATTTCAAATGTGCAAATACACGTCTTTGTGGTTGCGAATATAGACACGGAAGAAGTAAGTAAACATGATCGAGCGCTTCTGAGACAAACATAACACAGTGTTAAGAGTTATGATTGGATGTATAAGGAATTTCGGAAATGTATTTATTAATATTCTCTTACGTTAAAGGTGCATTCTTTCACAGAGAAAGATATGTATATGTGTGTGAATATACAAATGTAACATGCGTACATACATAAAAGGAAATATATGCCTGTAAGGATATATCTATATATGATTGTGTGCATGTGTATATACGTATTTATTTTTTATTTCATTCTTTTACTTGCTTCACTTATTTGACTGCAGTCATGCTGGAGCACCGCTATCAAGTATTTCAGTCGAACAAATCGATCTCAGGATAGATTACTTTTAAGCCTAATACTTATTTTATCGGTCTCTTTTGTTAGACCGGTATGTTACTCACCAACACCGGTTGTCTAACGATGGTTGCGGGAAAAACACAGACACAAAGGCACACACACACACACACACACACACAAAGGCACACCCACACACACACACACACACCACACACACACATACACACACACACACACACACACACACAAACAAACACACATATATATACATATATATATATGAGTGGGAGGGGAATATACTGCCAAATCTGATTTCGTATTAGTGCAACTTTGAGAGTTGCTGCCCAGTATGTACGATGGCGAGACAAGTTCAACCAACGTACCGACCCTTCCAAAGCATGTCTCGTAAAAACGGGGATATATTTGATTCGGTAGAGTTTGGAAGATAGCTAGAGTGAAGGGATAATACGACCCTGCCAACTAGTCACCATATTTCCGTAATTGAAGTACTAAGACAATGTAAAGAGACTGTACTCAATCGTATGCGAGTCATTGGGCATCCCTACATGGTCGAAACAGATGGTCAGATGCTAGTTGTTGTCTCAGATATTCTTAGGCCACCAAGTAGTCGGGGAATAGGCTTTTACTTCTGACGTGTACTTGCAGGTCATATAGCATTTAATTGAAAAAAAAAGAACAAATGAAGCGCGATACGACTTTGTAAAATACTTCGAATGGAAGACTACAATGCGAGAGGAATGGAGGAATGTTTGCAGGAACAAGCGTAAAGAGGGTTTCACCGTAAATATAATGTGAGCGTCGAAGGCTCTAACAATTTAATTTCATCGTTCTTTAGAAAATATAACGCTAAAGATCACTCACACTTACATTATTGCATGTAAAAGCAAAGACAGTGAAATGAAAGAATTCTATCAACGCCTCCAGAAACTGCTATCCCAGAAATCCTCTATGATTTTATCCTAAGGATATAAAAGAAAACTGGAGAACAAGGGAATTCTACTGGAAACTTTGTATTGGAAGTGACACCTGTGAGAGTAGGAGAGTTAGTCTTAATGGTAGAGGCTCGGTAACATCCTATTCCGATAAACAGATGGGTTTGGGAAAGCCGAAAACCTGAGCACCAAAATAAAATGCCCTATATCTGCTTGTTAAAAGTTCCAATGACACACTACTATCATATGGAGCGGTACCGTCATTCAATACCGTTATTTGCCATTGGTTGCTTTGAGAGAAGGTCGCAATTGAAGCTTTTACGGCGGAAATGCCCTGTACTGTAGATCACGTTGACGAAGTAAAAGGAAGATGACATTGAATATTCTGTTCATTGCAAGATTATATGTCAGCATCTACAAAGGGCTCCAAGTTATATTGAACAAGAACGGATGCACAAATAGTAGGCCGTAGTATTGGAAAAGTTGGGATTGTGCACAATGTTAAAGGATGGTGGAGCTCGGGGAATAATTTGAGGATGCAATCTTTGACGGTGATCAATGAGTGGTCATTGGGAACATTGAATTCAGTAAGTGGAATGTCCACAATGAGAGTCGAATACTAATCCTCACTTTTTATAAGGAAGAAAGATCTTGGGAGCAAAGTGTAAACGATGGCAGGTGGGAGTATATATAGATACATCCAAATACACGCGCTCATACGCATATAAATGTGGTATATATATGTGTGTGTGTGTGTGTGTGTGTGTGTGTGTGTGTGTGTGTGTGTGTGTGTGTATGTGTATGTGTGTGTGTATGTGTGTGTGTGTGTGAGTGTATGTGTGTGTGTATGTGTATAGCGTACTGTTCCATGATGCTAAGATCAGTAAAAAAAGTACTCTATCAGTTGAGAGATGAATATCATTTAATAAATACAAAATATGTTATGATGGACTGCTATTAGTTCCATGTGCTGAGAATGCGGTCTGGCATGCTCTCAGCGCATGAAAGTAATAATAGCACATCAAAATATTCTGTTTATTATATACACTGAACACTACACACATTTTTCTCTCCTTGTTTCTCTACTTGTTTCTTTCCGTGTTCCTTTCTGTAGAAGAGCGTAGGCCCAAGACATTAAAGACTTTCTCAATTCCCGAGCGTTATACTGATACATCTATTTGTTTTCAACAGCACCTGTCGTCATGTGTTGTTTTTTTGTGAAGTCTCCCTCTCTCTCTCTCTCTCTCTCTCTCTCTCTCTCTCTCTCTATATATATATATATATATATATATATATATATATATATATATATATATATATATATATCTATATATATATATATATATATATATTTACAAACGGAGTTAAACGCAGGTGTTATTCTGTTACTTCCGACACATGTTTCGAAGATATCATTGGTATTATCCCAAACGAATAATACCAATGTATGTACATCTATCTATCTATCTATCTATCTATCTATCTATCTGTCTATCTTTCTCTCTCTCTCTCTCTCTTATATATATAAGTCAGTAAATAGTGGGTTTGTGGGTTTGTGTTAACCGCACGTGGAGAAATAATAGGAAAATGAAAAAAAAAGGCACAATGCTAAACTGGAAGCATATTTTAATAAAGATTTCTAAACTGGAAGCGTATTTTCATAAAGATTTCTAACCGGTTTTCATTGCGAAAGCAAATTATCAAGAAGAAGGAGAATGAAAATATTTTTTACAAAGAAGTACAAAATGAAGAAAATAACAATGATATATAAAGAAATAAATATACCCATACATTATATTGTCTTTGAGCTTTTGAAGTTCATAAATGAAAACAGTGAAAGGCTGTGTCGTGAGGATAGAAGGTTATATTATCTTCAGATGGATAGTAAGAGACAGGCTGGGTATGGAACTGGAAAGTTAGCCAGTTACAAAACTATCCCTCCGTCCAACAGAAGAAATGTGTCCTTAATGCCAACTTCAACCAGAGCAACTCCAGTGTCATCATCAGTATCTGAAGTAGAGACTGAAAGTGAATGTCAAGAGTCCGAAATATCAGATGAAGAATCCACAAAACAAGGAGTAAATATAGCAAAACTGGAACTGCAACCAAGTTAGTAATATCTTCCAAGTTATCAACCCAAAAAGCAGCAACTGTTTGTCGTCAATTATCGCAAGATCGAATCAATGTCGATTCATTCCCAATCTGGTATTTAGAGACCGACTTTCAAAGATGTTAAACGAAAAACGAAAATGAAGAAAACACTTCATTTAGAAGACAGGTTTTGAATTTCGATGGTTAACGTATTGATGACCTAGAATACCAAGTGCTAGCTTTGAAGAATGAACGAGAGACGTTAATTTAGAAGCGCTCCAATTACCAAAAGGAGAAGCAGATACGGTTGTGAAAGGAACAATAGCTATTGTAGGTGAATATAATTTATGGAACTATATAAAGATGATTGTCGCTGTTACAACGAGTGTGAAAATTGGGAAAAGAAATGGTATTGTCATTCAGTTGCAAAGACTATTCGCTCAAAAAGGTTTGTACGAACTGCAGTTTATTGGCTGTCAGTATCCTTGATAGAATTCTTCATGCTGCAATGGATAACGAACTTGGAGAAAAAAGTCATCTCCTAATATTGAATATACTTTCATCCCAGAACTTCTAAGTAATTACCAGGAACTCCAGGTTAATTCCAACAATGTTGAAGTATAGATTACTGAACCAAACGGTTGGCGAGATGACATGAAATTTCTATTTCATTCGACCAGAGTTTTTCCTTTCATTGAAGAAACCAACAAATTTCCTACTGTAAGGTTTCGAAATATACCCAATTTCAGTAATGCAAGATTGAATTCTCGAGCAATACTAATTCTTGGCATTTATTCTTCTACCAGAGAAAAGAGTTTTGCTTCTCAATGTTTGTCGACTCATCTCTTACAGCTGGGCAGATATTCAATGCACTTGATTATAACACGTTATGTGGTAGCCTGCAAGTTCAGAAGAAAGCATAGAACTTTGTAAAAAACTTTTAGAGTCTAGAACCATAAGAACTGGAAATTCCCAGAACAAATGAGGTTGCAGAACGGGCAATCAAGTGCCTTCAATATCTATATGATGTTTGTAAAAAGAAGGAGAAACATATTAATTCTTCGTTATGTTTAAAAATTTGCAAACATTCAGCACTCTTTTTCTTATACAGTTATTTAAATTAGAATTAAACTTATAAAGTTAAAAATATGTATTGTTTTCAATCTTGTATGATATCGAACGCTTGTAGTGTTCTCTGTCTTAAAATAGCCTGGTTTTGAATCTTTGTACAGAGCAATTTCAATTCAGTAATCTTTAAGATGTATAAATACACTTTTATTCCACATCTCTGTTGCGTTTACAAGGATTTAGGCAGCGAAAATACTGAAGTGTGAATCTAGTACCGCCTAGTGATTATACTTTTACAAGATGTAAACTCCGAAAAATATTCAACTAGAAATTTGAAATTTCAGATATACTATTGCAGTGAGTCAGCACGCCACGTTTGGTAAAAGAAAAACTTGAGGAAGCGTTAGGAACCCACCTACAATTTTGAATGATTTGGGTCAAAAGTGGTGATCAACTTTTCAAGTTGGGGGTGACGTTTTTTTTAATAAAGTAAAATAAATGTTAGTTTCCTGACATTTATGAAATTATTCATGAAATAGGGTTACTAGGTTGTGAAAAAGTTATAAGCCTAATATATATATATATATATATATATATATATATATATATATATATATATATATATATATATATATATATATATATGTATGTATGTAAGCACCTTCGTACAAATGTGCCTATATATGTATATGCACTTAGATATGTGTGTGCGTATCTATATATATATATATATATATGCAAAGGTCTATTAATCACAAGACTAAATACGCGTAAACATAAATGCATGTGTATGTATGAAAACATGTACTAAGATATACTTGGCAATAGAAACATATGTAAAGTATATAGTTATCCCGTTGGAAGTCCATCGTTTATATGTTAACTTTTGTATATGTACCACTCTGTTATTCATCCCTTTCTAAAATAATAAATCTGTTGTTCATTTTACATATCTACAGAGACGTCAAGAAATCGTCATTTCGAAACGCATACACATGCGTATGTCGTTGTAATCTTTTCTTTTATACTATTACCTGTCTCAGTCAACTGGGTGCAGCCATGCGGGTGCATCGCCTTTTATTGAACAAATCGACCGCAGGACTTATTCTTTGTAAGACTAGTACTTATTCCATCGGTATCTTTTGCCGAACAGCGAAGTTACGGGGACGTCAAGAAACCAACATCGGTTGTCAATGGATGGTGGGGTGACAAACACAGACAAACAAATACAACACATATATATACATACATATATATATATATATATATATATATATATATATATATATATATATATATATATATGTGTGTGTGTGTGTGTATGTATATATGTATATATATATATATATATATATATATATATATATATGTATATATGTATATATATATATATATATATATATATATATATATATATATATATGTATATATGTATATATATATATATATATATATATATATATATATATATATATATATATAGTTTCATTTCAACATAACATTAGAACTTCGATTTAAATAGTGTTGATATATTTTCGATTATTTTTTATTAATAATATTTGATTAATTATTAATCTTTATAGTTTATAATATCGTTAAAGTTTTTTTAAATCAAAACTTTGTATATATATATAAAGTTTATTCTTTTATTCTTAATAATTTTTTCTTTCCTAATTTTTTCATTCATAATTTTTCCATTCATAATTTTTTCATTCATATTTTTTATTATTACGTTTGTAGAAATAAATAATCTTGTATTTTTCTATTATTCAATTGATATTTAATTATAAGTAAATAAACGTCTTTAGCTTTAAATAGTATAGCTTTAACTATTACGCCGGTTAAATATGTACTAATTTTATCTTCATTATTATTTTAAACTTAAACTTCGTTCAACTTGTATTTAAAACAATGATAATTTAAAACAATGATAATTTAAAACAATGATAATTTAAAACAATGATAATTTATGTAAGATGTTTTTTGTATATAATATACATGTTATTATAATGGATGAAGGGATGATTATTGAATGGTTATTATTTTGATATTATGATATTTTTAAAATAATTTTTCTATCTTTATATAATAAGTATTTCATATTAATTTATTTGGTACTTATTGTTGGTTGAGATATATATCTAATTATAGTTCTACTTACGATTTGACGAGTAGCTATATTTTTGAATAGAATTTATTTTCGATAATTTCAATTGATTTTAATCGATTTAAATTTCTTTTCTATTTGAAAATTGGTTATGAAACACGTGTAATCTTTTTATTATATTTATCTTATGATATTTACTTTACTTTATATTATACTCATTTATTGTGCTTTTAATTATTAATTTTTCTATATGTGATAGTGGATTTTCATCGATGAATTCTTGAAAATTGGTTATGTTCCCTAAAACTATATATATATATATATATACACAAGAATAAGGGCAGGGAATCGTCAATTAATAATAGAATTAATAATTAACAATTTTGCCAAGTAGTTCAGTATGAAAAAAACCTTTATCGGTAAAACTATTTATCATCATAAATATACAGGGATTAGCAATTGAGTTGCTTCTCCAACATACTGAAAATTTAGAAATAGCAGTCAAATTGCTATTCCCTGTATATTTATGATGATATATATATATATATATATATATATATATATATATATATATATATATATATATTAGAAATAATACATTTATAAATCTCTCAGAGAGACTTAAGCAGTAGTGATGCGATAAAGTAGTTGTATACTGCGAACTTAACGTGACAGTCCCAAGAAGGGAATATACTACTGCTATTTAGCCGTAGGTAAACATACTTTTTCAAACAGCTAGTCATGCTACTTCAGGCTGATGTCGAGCAAAGACTCAGAAACATGTCCCTGAATGCAGGCTAGGCTGGGTGGAGGAGTTTGTCTCCCCCTCGCAAAGATAAGGACACAGGAAATGTGTCAAGGCCAACATGAAGCGGTCCAGCTTACTAGGGCTAAATACCAGTAGTATATTCCCTTATTGGGACTGTCACGTTAAGTTGGCAGTATACAACTGCTTTATCGCATCACTACTGCTTAAGACACTCTGAGAGATTTAGAAATTGGTACCTGGTACTTAATTTATCGACCCCGAAAGGATGAAAGGCAAAGTCGACCTCGGCAAAACTTGAACTGAGAACGTAACGGCAGACAAAATACCGCTGTGTATTTCGCCCGGCGTGCTAACGTTTCTGCCACAGCCATACCTGCGCCTAAATTTCATTCAAAGTCTAGCCTTTCTGTGAATATACATACATACGCGCATATATATAACTAATATTTATGACTGCATCAATAAGGTTGTTCGGCGTTACTACAGCTTCACCCCAGGAAGAAACACCGCCATCTGATTATCGGTACAATATGCACCCGGTATAGATTGCAAGCAGGGAGCGAACACCTACCATCTTCTAGAAGACACCGGGATCACCAGACCATCTTCATTCTTGAACACCCGACCGCTAGTAATAGCGGGAAACTTTCCAGTTCGCAATATATAGAGAACTAAGCGACAGTCAGTCACTGATCACGCAACACAGAAATGTAGAGTATGTCAATAAGATATGAAAGTAGTAATTATACTGAGAATTATAGCTACGTTTCAGGTTTGTACTTATGTGAAGTTAATGTATGTTTCTCCTAAAAAGTTTTAAAACTTCTGGAATGCACGTTTTACATCGAATATGTGGAATTTATTGCCAGTAGGACATTTTGTACGAAGTACATTAAGGAACTTGTGATATTTAAGAGGTAGGTAAATGCAGTTCTAACATATAATACATCGGCAGTCTGCAAAGTTTTCATTCCAAGCCTAGCGTTTCTGTGTACATATGCTAACATACATATATGCACACACACACACACACACACACACACACACACACACACACATATATATATATAGATATATGTATATGTATGTATGTACACACACACACACACACACATATATATATATATATATATATATATATATATACATATATATATATACATATATATGTGTATGTGTGTGTGTATGTGTGTATATATATATATATACATATATATTACACACACACACACCAATTTACGTTTACGTTTGCCACCTTGGAATCCTCTGTTTAGTTGGTTGATCCACTACTCAGGAAGAGACTATTCTAGAGTACGTCCTGCCTTATCTTCGAAACGTAAAGTTAGAATAGAGGCAGCTGATGAATAATTCCAAGTGGCTTTCTGTTTTCCTATGTGTTCGTTCCGTTGTCTGTAGTTCATTGTTCTAACGTCCTGTACCCTGATATGCATCTATATACACATGTAAATGAAAGTATATACATATATGTGTGTATACATGCATATATATTTTTTGTAGTATTACATCATTGAACGCACACGTCCATTTTGTAAGTAAGACTGTACTTTATTATTCTGACGTGACTCTATCTATCTATCTATCTATCTATCTATCTATCTATCTATCTATCTATCTATCTATCTATCTATGTATCTATCTGTCTTCCTCTATCTTTCTATCTATCCCTCTATCTACCTATCTATCTTTCTCCTTACCCTTCTCCCCGTCTCGCTCTGCTTCTTTCTGTTATTCTAACTTCTACTTCACTGCTATACACTCCTGTTTCTCCCTCCTTGTTCCACTTCCTCCCTCCACCATCCTCTCTGCTCTCGTGTGACCTGTGGTCAACTTTCTTTTCACTCCAGCCGCTGTGAAAGCAAGACGAACTACTAGCGTTCTACATCAGATTCGCGTTTGTCCGTACGGCTTTTTTATGTTGTTTTCACTGTCCAATTTTTCCTGTCTTGGTTTACGTTTGCCACCTTGGAATCCTCTGTTTAGTTGGTTGATCCACTACTCAGGAAGAGACTATTCTAGAGTACGTCCTGCCTTATCTTCGAAACGTAAAGTTAGAATAGAGGCAGCTGATGAATAATTCCAAGTGGCTTTCTGTTTTCCTGTGTTCGTTCCGTTGCCTGTAGTTCATTGTTCTAACGTCCTGTACCCTGATATGCATCTATATACACATGTAGATGAAAGTATATACATATATGTGTGTATACATGCATATATATTTTTTGTAGTATTACATCATTGAACGCACACGTCCATTTTGCAAGTAAGACTGTACTTTATTATTCTGACGTGACTCTATCTATCTACCTATCTATCTATCTATCTATCTGTCTTCCTCTATCTTTCTATCTATCCCTCTATCTACCTATCTATCTTTCTCCTTACCCTTCTCCCCGTCTCGCTCTGCTTCTTTCTGTTATTCTAACTTCTACTTCACTGCTATACACTCCTGTTTCTCCCTCCTTGTTCCACTTCCTCCCTCTACCATCCTCTCTGCTCTCGTGTGACCTGTGGTCAACTTTTTTTTCACTCCAGCCGCTGTGAAGGCAAGACGAACTGCTAGCGTTCTACATCAGATTCGCGTTTGGCCGTACGGCTTTTTTATGTTGTTTTCACTGTCCAATTTTTCCTGTCTTGGTTTACGTTTGCCACCTTGGAATCCTCTGTTTAGTTGGTTGATCCACTACTCAGGAAGAGACTATTCTAGAGTACGTCCTGCCTTATCTTCGAAACGTAAAGTTAGAATAGAGGCAGCTGATGAATAATTCCAAGTGGCTTTCTGTTTTCCTATGTGTTCGTTCCGTTGTCTGTAGTTCATTGTTCTAACGTCCTGTACCCTGATATGCATCTATATACACATGTAGATGAAAGTATATACATATATGTGTGTATACATGCATATATATTTTTTGTAATATATATATATATATATATATATATATATATATATATATATATATATATATATATATATATATATATATATATATATATATATATATACAGAGAGAGAGAGAGAGAGAGAGAGAGAGAGAGAGAGAGAGAGAGAGAGTGAATCATAAAAGGGAGAATTTCGATTATCGCCACGTGGTGAGTTATAATATAAAAAATATGTAAATGTTATATGTAAAATAAGAGAAGGAAAATGCACACATTTTACATGGTTTTAATATATTTCAAAATATATTTCATATTGCGATTGTCGACCGTTTTCACTTTCGCTTATCATGACATTGAAATTATTGTAATTTCGTATTTTGTTAACAAGATTTTAGTTCATGTTGTGAATGGAGAAGTTAATGAATGAATGATTCAACAAGTGGAAGAATGTTTAAATAAAGAAAATACATTCATCGAAAAATACAGAACAGCAACAACGCCAGGCTGGCCGTAAAAATAACGTGAACATACGCCCATGCTTAGACGAGATTTATCCCCTTTGACATATGCATAACCATATGCATGCATACATACATACATACATACATACATACATACATACATATATATATATATATATATATATATATATATATATATATATATATATATATATATATATATATATATATATGGAAAAAAGACAAAGTAGAAAATGCTAAAATACTTTTATAAATAACATTACAGAACCGGTTTCGATCCTTGAGATCTCTTCAACAGTAAATATGAATAATAGATCTTTGAAAAATTATTTAAAAATTTAATTTTGGTACATTTAAAAGAAAAGTCTTTTTAAAGTCATATTTGTATAGTATTCAAGTTACAGCCGCATTTTTCTTGTTTCTGCCTGTCTCTGTCTCACTTGTTAACTATTGTGGGTTCGCAGATGAACTGCTATATATATATATATATATATATATATATATATTTCGTTTTTGGATTGGGTTTGCAATATTTTTTATGTGATTTCGTGTGTTGAAGCATATTCTGTTGTGTCTGGGGAGAGTCATTTTCTTATTGTGCCTTAAAAGTTAACACACTCACCGTTAAAATTTCCATTTATTTCTTATTTTTATTTTCCTAGGAAAACAAAAAATAAAAATAAAAAACATTAAAAGAAAAAGAAAAATAAGTGGAAATTTTACCGGTGAGTGTGTTAAAATTTAAGGCACAATATGAAAATGACTCTCCCCGGACACAACAGAATATATATATATATATAGTTACTATTCTTCTATTAATCCAGCTGTACTTAGGAAATCACTCTGATTTGCACACATCAAAGCATGTCACCCGGGACGAAATTAATGTGGTGTTAGCTGTCAGAGAATCAATTTGAAAATAAGTTCTATGTCCGTAAAGATACGCTTGATAGTTTTGATATCACGATAGGATGTTCCGATTCAGCACAATTGGCTGATTTGGTCATATCTATATCCTTTATGAGATTGCTGACCAATTCCCTAACATGAATGGAGGTTGATATCGTGATGATTGTCTACTCTACCTTCAAAATGCTTCTAACCCAAAATCACAACCAATAGGTTGGTTACATTTTTAGGAAACCTGGGCTTAATCATTGTTTTCGATGATGACATAACTACAGCCAACTTTTAAGATATTAACCATAACTTTTTTATGATTCATATTTCCCATATCATAAAACCTCAACTAATTTAAAATATACTAGCTTTTTTAGTAATCAGTAGTTAGAAATATTTGACTTAGACTTTCTAGATTATCTGCTAACGTTGATATCTTTAACGATAAAGCAAAAGTTTATGACTCTGACTTACTTACATCACGCTATAAAGAAAAAAATTACGTATATTAACCCTATAGACATTAATTCTGCGCCTATTAATTAGGACATGAAAACACATCAAAGCAGTAATAACAATATAAGTTTTAGTTCGAATAATAACAATAAATCGAAAAATGTATTTTTGCAGCGTAAGGGAGGTAACCGTCCTTTATATCCATTTATACGTAATGAAAATAGGTCTTGGACTTTTAGAGATGATTACCCAAATAGAAGTTTGCGTCTAGTAAAACAATTTGGTTGATCATTCCATTTGATAAGTAGATCAAATCGAACCTCCCCTATAAATTTCGTGAAGCTATAGACAACGAATAGTATAGGATTTTCAAGCACCAAAATCCTGTTACAAATCATTTCTTCACATAACCATAAGTTATTAAATGCAAATCCACTAAATGTAAATAATAACAGCGATATTATTAACGCTAACCATTGTTTGAACAATAATAATAACAATATCAATATTTCTGATATAAATTCGAATCGAATTTGTTTCCTTAGCAGTAATTATAAGACTAGAAGTTCTGTTTATCAATGTAAAATTACTTCCGGTTCTGATGTCTTTCTTTATATACGTAGCTCGTCGTCTCAGTTGTCGAAACTAATATCTATCCATTATTCTACATATAGACATATCAATAAACACAATAATACTGGACTTAGTAAATTAATTTGGTCTCTAAAGGAACATAATAAGAAATACTTTTTCAAATGGAAAATTATATCTAGATCTTTCTCATATGACAACGTCAAATATTTGTGTCCGCTCTATAACGAAGAGCTATTTTTCATACGTTTCTCGAAGAACACTCTTGTAAACGCGTTTAAAGAATGCGTTTTTGGTTATAAACATTGGCAAAAACATACCTTTAGTTCCTATAAGTAATTTGTACCAATCTATAAAATTCGACCTTTAACTGTCTTCTTACATTTCATTTCCACTACATATATCTATTTCCACGCTTTTAAACGTTATTCCCATTCATCTATCACATCATATATTTTCCACTCTTATATATACATATATATATTGAACCACAAAAGAAACGTTGCACTTTAAAAGATTATTTGTTTCTTACACGATATTGAGATTTATGGAGTTTATCACATTTCTAACTATTTTGACATCAGAAAGATATTACTAACCCACACAACATCAATCTCCTTTGAAAACACAATAATTGCATGTTGGGTTCTAATTCGATCATATTTCGTGAACATGGTAATGCTCGCGAATGCATCTTTATGAAAAGCAGGATGCAGGGTCAACACGTCGAATCATTTTGGTATGAAAGGCATCCAAATTTACCAGCCTGTCATCCATATTCCCGTACGCAGCAAACATGCCAAGACTGACACAAAATCAGAAGGAGCAAGCCATCGGACGCCTCCATACGGGTCAACGTCGGTCGATGTGTCATTGATGATGACATGAACTGCAGTATTCAGACAAACGAGCGGCTGAGGGAAGGATCCAATGCCACAAATAGCACGGAAGATAGTACATGAAGTGGCTGACTGAGGGTTCAAACGGCACGTCAAGATCCCCGTCTGCACCGACATCACTTGTAGGACCGATTCCGGAAGGTAACGGAATCCACGAGGCAGACTATAGGGAGTCACCACAGACCTATTTGTGCATAATCAGTTAGCCGCCGGCTGAGATCATTCAATCTGTTTTGCCGACGTCCGGCTAGGGGCCCCATCCTCACAGATCGTCAGCGACGGGCACGTCTGCAGTGGGCCCAAACACGTCAGAACTAGTGATATCAGCAGTAGAGAAGTGTAGTCGTCATTGACGAAAGTCGATATTGCATTTCCGTAGCAGATAACAGAGCTAGGATATGGAGAAGGGGTGAACGTCATGCCGATGGTTGTGTATGAAGAGATTCTCATGGGGTGGACAGAGCATCATGATACGGGGCGTGATACACTCAACCAGACTTGGACCGGTGGTCCTCCAAATCATCGGCCAAAGCCGGGGCAATGGAGTAACAGCTACTCACTACATCGATCAAGTGTTGAGACTTCATATTGTGCAATACTTTGCCCATCAACGCAGTCAAGTTTTCCAACACAACAACGCCTGTGCCCCCACTGCCAGCGTGACAACAGACTTCCGCTAACAGCACAACATCCAGACAATGCTATGTCCTCCCTAAGTCCGGACTTGAACTTCATAGAGCACATGTGGGACGAAATCCAAATGAAGTTAAATGACATCCGTCCAAGGCTGACACCTGCGACACAACTCACTACAAGTTTTAACAGAGTGTGGGCTACGATCCCCATGGCTTTCATCAATCGTTTGGTGCATTTAATGTACATAAGATGCCTGGTGGTAATAAACGCTAACGGTGGTCACAGGAGATATTGAATTCATTCTTTGGATCCAGGACACTCCATCATCACGTGATACCCTGTCACGTCAGACATATTCCAGGAGACGACGTTTTATCATTAGAAAATATCGGTTTCTTAATTAGTGCTCTTCAATCAATGCTATAACAATCTGTTAATAAACCAGATTTTATTTAGTATTTGTGCGACATTTCATTTGTGGTTCAGTAAATACACACACACACACACACACACATACACACACACACACATAAATACATACATGCATACATATATATACATAAGTGTGTGTGCGTGTGTGTGAGCGTCTGTGTGTTGTTTGGGGGATGCTTGCAAATAAAGAATAAGGCATTACACATATTTAATTGGTGCCGTAATTATTTAATAACAGATTGACTCATCCACACATTGATTGAAATTTCGCAAGGCAGATATATCTCTTCATCGTCAGATGTATGAAGGCAGAGTAAACAAATATTAAGAAGGTGTCCTACTTCTGAATATTGTGGGCTTTCATTGCAATTTCATCACACTTTAATATTGTTGGAAATTATTGGTTTATTATATAATACTCTACTTTATATAGAAGACACATTATTGGTGTCATGTAGCTGGAGATTTGTAGTGACACGGGATTTAACGAAATTAGTTCCTGGCACATTATACAGTGATTTAATCTAGAATAATCACCTTCTCTACTTTCTTCTATATTCTGCTTTTGCTGCTCGTGTTGTAGACATGCAGAAGTAGGAAAACATGAAATGTAACGAACTTATCATATTGGATGGTCTACAAAATTCGTTTGAAATATTGTACTTTTAACATGATTTTCATGCATAGGATACGTTGAAAGTTATTCTTGTCATTGTTGTCATCTTTTGAAATGTTAACACCTGATGTACATATATATTGGTCCATATATGTCCAGGGAAGGGATTATTTCTGCACTCTGTACTCTTTCTAATCTCAGAAATATTAAAGAAGTGAAGTTGATGAAAGGAAAAATAATAAATAGAATACATAAGAATGAGAAAAATATGCTACAAAATGAAGGTGGACTGTTTGAATTGTGTTGGTATCCTTGAAATTTCCATAAAATAATCACATGACCGATTAATTAAAAATAACTGATATGCGAAGAATCCATACAATAACGTTGCTTCTGGAGATGTGTTATTCCGCACTCTCAGTTTGTAACTTAAATTGAAATTAGCTTTTGGATATATATATCTATTTTGTGTCTATTAAAATTGACTTCAGAAGTTCTACATTATCATATATTTATGAGAATGTCTTCTGAGCTATTACCAAGAATGCTGGTTATTCTTGTTTAAAAAATATCCCTTGCCGCCGTTGTTAAGCAACACATTTTACAGCTTCACTGTTGATAATATAATTAATGTTTCTGAATACCGATGAAATAAACCACATTAGCCTTTGTTTCTGTATACAATATCCTCACAGTGTTAAAGTATTTTCTTAGTAGCAATGTGCAATAAAGAAAACAAAATCTTGAATTCTTCTAATATGAGGCAGAGTAAGTTTGTTAGTTTCAAGATAAGATATAAAGGTATTAGAAAAATTAAAATATTACAAAAGCAGATGGACGTGGGAAGTGATAAACTAGGGTAGATTATTTCAAATGCTGATTGACAAGCTTAAATATTAAACCAGAATCTATGCAACATATCTCAAGTTTAAAACTGAGGAAATTTAACCACGACACATGTCTGAAACTACAGACTCACATTGTCAACCATGGAAACACCATCTGTATATTTTCTAGTTAAAAATATACATAATTTCCTTTCATCTATTGACTGTCGGTATTTATTATATATTCGATATATCAAATTAGAAGCTATATAAAACGATATATTAATGCTCATTCAATTTCAAAGAAACATTAAATTATAGAACTTTCTGTGCTCTCAACCTAAGAACTGGTTTCAGCAGAATTGTGCCAAAATTATGCATGGATTGTTTATATAAATTTCAAAACTACTTTAAAGATTTTACTGTGTAGTGGTAAAATACATTGTATCATATAAAAAAGAAATTGTAAATGTTAAAACCATTTTCTATATAGTACTCTACAAAAAGTCCTCACAAAAATGTTAACCGTAGGCCTTTAGGTGCATTTAGTCATTCTGGAGTATCACATTTGCATTGGAATATCTTAGATCTTTAGTCTCGCATTTGCATGTATCCAGTTTTCTTTTGTATTTGCATGGCATATCTAGTCTTGGAATTAACGACTTTTTCTTGTAGGGGATTGCTACGCTTTAAATGAATTTTTTCCTGATGGCAGATGCATTATGTTAAATGGAAATACATCTAGGTAATTTTTAAATATTTCAAATTTCCTAATATACGTCATGCAAAATATTCTACTGGCAATAAATTCTAGATGCTCTGTGTACAAAGTGCATTACAGAAGTTTTTATACTTTTTCAGCAGAGACATATATTAATTTCAGATAAGTGCAAAACTCAACTTTCCTTCAAAGTTGGATTTTCTGACTTCAGTACACTTGTTATAGCGTACTAACCATTTCATGAAGTTCCCATTGAAGTTCGCCAAAGTGAAGGTGTTTAGGGCTCTTGTCACAGCCCCCTTCATCTTCACAATCTTATCAAAACTACTGCCCATGAGACTCTCCTTCCGCCTGGGGAACAATCTCGGGGGGCAAGGTCTGGAGTGTAGAAAGTTTAAGGAAACGTTGTGTGCCCAGTTCTGTGAAGTAGTTGGTTACCAGAATGGAACTGTGAACTGGTGCATTGTCCTGGTTCCGGTGCCACCGACCAGAATGGAAGAGTTTTGACCTTTTGTGACGAAATCTCTTCCTGAAATCCCTCATATCCTCTACAAGGCACTGTCCGCTGTATGGCCAGAGAAATCTCAGTGGATACAGATTATGCCCTTGCTTCTGAAGCAGTGGATAATCAGTGATTCCCGGTGCACTTACTTTGTTTGGCCTTTTTGGGCCTGGGTGAATCATAATGTTTCCATTTGGAACTCTTTATCTCAATGTATACATCACAACCGTGGTACCGGCTTTGATCACGGGACATCAGGGACTCACGCGCTTGGCTTGAATATAATGAACCATTTCCCAGTTGTCATCCGTACCTTCCTTCGTCGCTGGACACCATGGGAACAGATTTCCCTCGAGTTTTACTTACGCTCCAGTCTTCATGAATAATTCTGTGTAGAGTTGCTACAGCAATTTCACACTGTAGGCTTGTTGTTGTTATATACACAACAAGCTTACAGAACATTGCAAATTCATTCTACCAGCTTTGTTGGTCTG
>NC_142932.1:54470264-54477764 GCF_046866305.1 Octopus bimaculoides | reverse complement strand
ACAGGCAGATTCAGCTTGAGAGCTGCGGTGATGAGGTGATGAAGGGGTAGAATCTTCACTACTGTATATAACTATAAACAAGCTAATGTTTAGGTGTGTATGAGCACCGAAATGTGTATTGTATGATAGAAATGAGGTGTTAATTCATTTTTGAACATAGAGTCGTCGTTAGAACAGCGGAAACATTGGGTAAATTAGCTTCACAAAGACTCCGGCCAAGTTCTTTACCATTAAGCTAAACTGACCACCTACAAATTAATCCACTACAAAAGATGTAGGTTCAAGTCAATTTTTCCGCTATTTAAGAGTAATTTACCCAATAAATTTTCATCTTCACATTACACATTTCGACGCTTATAAAGAACAAATGTTTGTTCATATTCTTATACAAGTGGTTGTACATTTATCTTTATAAACGACTAAAAAGCAGATTAATTTCATGGCGGGCAGTTTAGCCTAATTGTAAAGCTATTGGCCTTAATCCTCAAGAATTGTGAGTTCGAATCTCATGACGGTTTGTTGACAATATTATCCACTTTGTAGGGGTAATTTACATTGTATCTGCGATCGGAAATAAATCATCATTTTATTCGTATCTTACAATATACATTTCGGCAGTTATTTATATACACGTGATACACACATATGTATATATATAAATACATAGACTAATATCAAATTGGGAGGTGTAGTTCTATCACGTAGTAAACGGTATAAAATTGAAATTAAATTTAATGCTAGAATCACTAAAATACTAGCTAATAAAGCAGCACCTATACAATATGCATCCCGAGAATTGCTCCCGAAGACCACAGCCTCGCCATAATTTCTGCTTGAATAACTTTCCCTTGGAAAAAATCTCACCCTATTTGAAGATCTAAAAAGTGTAAATAGGCTTTTCTTTTAAAAGCTTATCTGTTTACGAAGAAGAAAAATTATCCAATAATACAATATTTTCTATCACTATAATTATTCCAGCAATATTGCATAGAATTACCTTGTCCACTAATAGTATTATTTATAATTATAACAATAAATTATCAATACTTCTCAGGGGGTGATTATCCGAGGAGCAGCTGTCCAGACATAAACAAAAAATAATGATACTTTGACAGGAAAAGCTGAAGTTGAAATAAAATATTGCAAGATAAAATGAATTTCGTGTTGTAGTAAAAATTTTCGAAATAAGAAAAGCCACACAATAGTTATCGAGTCCATAACCTCATGGAAATATAAAACAAAAAAAAGATACCGTGAACTATATTTATCCTAATACCATATATCGGATGTCCTTGTCGCAGAAAAACAATGAAGAGTTAAGTGTATACAAAGATAGCAATTTCTTAAACAACATAAGTTTCATTGGAATCAAGTACAGAATCAGTGTTTCTGTAGCACGGGGTTAACTCACCATAATTGTTCGAATTTACAATTGTTCGAATTTTCCTCATGTCTGGTGATATATATTAGCCTAATATGTATGCGTGTATGTATGTATGGACATATGCACTCTCTATCTGTGTGTATATATATATTCTGTGATATATATATATATATATATTCTGTGATTTGTTTCAGTCATTTGACTGCGGCTATGCTGGAGGACCACGTTTAGTCGAGCAAATCAATCTCAGGACTTATTCTTTGTAAGCCTGGTACTTATTCCATCGGTCTCCTTTGCCAAACCGTTTAGTTACGGTGACGTAAACACACCAGCATCGGTTGTCAAGCGATATTGGGGGGACAAGCACAGACACAAAAACATAGTCCATTCCACTACACAAACAAACGCACGCGCGCGCGCACACACACACGCACACATATAACGACGGGCTTCTTCTAGCTTCCGTCTACCAAATCCATTCACAAGTATTTGATTGGCCCGAGGCTATGGTAGAAGACACGTGATCAAGGTGCCACGTAGTGGGACTGAACCCAGAATTATGTGGTTGGTAACCCAAGCTACTTACCACGCAGCCACTCCTGTGCATATAGCCACTCATATATATATATATATATATATATATATATATATATATATAAAGCAAATAAGTAACAAGGATGTGAAGCCATTCGTGCATTACGGCCGTTTCAGGCGGCTCCATTTAATCAGACAATGCATGTATTACATCAGTTTCAAATACACCACCATCTTCGGATTCAAAGATATAGATTTTCAACAAACAAGATACTCCATTATAATTTTTAGCAAATCAGAACTAGAAGATGAAAGAATCCCATGCTGCTCCTTTTGTAGCAGAATTATCTTTCAGAGAAATAGATACACAAACTACAATTTTGGAGTGGCAGATGATGATTACAGCGAGGGGTTACGAGATAGTAATTTAGCTACAATTTGTTTCTTATCTATCCCTTTATCACCATCAAAGGATCTAATGCAGTTAGTATACTGCGCCCACTAACAATTAATACCACTCCGAGTTGATAGCTAAGTTCCAGCTGCTGATCATAAATTAAATATTGTCAGATATTCTCTCGAACCTTAATTCTTTATGTCTATAAATTCCCTTCACCACATAAAGGAACACATCTAACTTTTTTCTATTCCTTTCTGTTTTGTAAGTTATACGGCAACCTCACCAGTGCCCGTGGCACCAAAAGCAGCACCCAGTACACTTAGGAATGTTATCAAGCTGATGATACCATTTTAACTATACTAGCATGGGCAGCAGACGTTAAATGATGATGATAATGATGATGATGATGATGATGATGATGATGATGATGATGATGATGATGATGATGATGATGACGATGATGATGATGATGATGAGGAGGAGGAGGAGGAGGAGGAGGAGGAGGATTATGATGATGATGATGATGATGATGATGATGATGATGATGTGGATGATGATAATGCATTAAAAAAAATCTTGTTTACCAAAAACCTTAAATGAGGCATAAGCTGAAAATACTGCTAAGAGAATATAGGTATGACCAACTGAAATTGAAAGAACATTTAAGATAGAGAACAAATTATATAGTTCTAAGTATAATTGCCAAACAATCAATAATTTTAGGTAAATGTCCGTTTGCGCATGACATCTGTGAGCATATGAAAGACAGAAAATGAAAATGAAATAAACATGAACAGCCTACTGAGAAATGACTCCTGTATTGACACTGTAAGATTATTATAGACCGGTACATTTGTTTGCAAATGTTTTTGCTGTAGTTGATGCCATTGTTTATCTGTAGTTCCGACCATACCGAATAATCCCATGAAAAGTTATTTCAGCAATGGCCATCCCATCATTGTCTGGGAGAAATTTCATCTATATTGACTCTAATCAATATACTCTACTTTATGGAGAATATATAATTTGAGAATATAATTTGACGGAGATTTGACTAATATTTGAAATAAGTTGAGCAATCATATGGTGGCTCCCTCGTTGTTGCCAATACGGATTATTATGGAATATATTGATATCAGGCGTATGTTATAGATTGCCAAATCTGCCACAGTATCGAAACAACTGTGAATATACATTCATTTAACGTTGCTCCATTCTCGTCAGCTGAAAATGAGTACCAGTGTCAGTAGAAAGGTTTCACCATCCAAAAGATTTCCATCACATTCAGATGGAATAGGTATTGTACTGTCTTGCTCGTTTATACGGCGTAAAAACCAAATTACTCTTCGGCCTGATACCCGCAGGTGTATGACAGCTCTGATTACATGATTTTACAACCCTGTCTCTCTCTCTCCCCTCTCTCTCTCTCTCTCTCTCTCTCACCCTGTCTCTCTCTGTCTCTCTCTCCCTCTCTCTCTCCGCCGCTCTCTCTCTCTCTCTCCCTCTCTCTCTCTCCCTTTTTCTCTCTGTCTATCCATCACTGTGTGCGTATATGTGAGAATTCGCCGTGTGGCTGTTTGACATGTTATATTTTGTGTATATTTGGCCCTTTATTTGATTAATCATCCAGTCTAGGTCTGCTGATATGTACATGATTCAAAGCATTTTAGTTTTAACCAAATTCGTTTCTATAATAGGTATCTATTCTCCGTGATGAGAGAAATACGTAACATATTTGTGCTAAAACCTTGAATTCAGAGTAATTATTTGCGTGATCTCCATATTCTCGTGAAATAGGGCAACGTATGTGTTCAAAACACATTATCCAATTTACCCAAGAGTTTTAAAAATGTTTGTTTACTATTAAACGTCACCGTAGACGTTTAAATCTTTTAAAACTGTTCCTTTCAGTATCACGTTTCTTTAAAAAATTCATTTAGGGTGTTGGATGAAAAGCGGTTGCCTTTTCCTCATTCAAATCTCCTTAAATTGTTGTTGGCAAGCAGCAGCTTGCGTGAAATTTGAACTTAAAAGGTAAACTTCTGGAGCAATTTGCTTGAATATAGTTGTTGAATAATTTAGCGATCCTCTCAATCTACCATATTGTGTGTTGGTCTACAAATGTGCTCGTATGCCTTTGTTATATAATTCTTCTATTAATGTTTAAAAATATATGCACGATCCCTGTCTGCTTCTCAGGATATATTCAGTATCACCATTTCCGCTCTTTATTTGCAGATGATATTTCTTTGTTATTATTTATGCATCTGCTGTAAATTTAATATTTCAGCTGCTAATATTTTTCTCTTATTTTTATTGTTTTATTTGTATGGTTACAACGATCATTGCTATTGTATTGATGCTGTTGTGTTAACTATCACGGGTATGAGCTACTACTATTTCTTTCATTGCTGTTTTTGTTGTTAATCATTTTAAATATCACTTCATAGTTTCATTGTTAATATTTATATTATTTATTCTATTTGTACATTTATTCTAAAACCAAAAGATACCTGTTATTAATTTCCTCCAATTTCCATTGAGTGAAAAGTGCTGCTAAAGTGTCAAATTTGACTCGCAATAATGAAATAAATATCTAGAAAGACTGCTTATAGAACAAGATCATGTCTATCTCAACGGGGAACTTTTATAAACCAAATTCCGATTTAACATCAGGTGAAATTGGATGGAATGCTAAAGAATAAAAATTCGGGAATAAATTAAATAACAAATATTAATGAACTAACAGTAATTATACATGAATTCAATATAATTGGTACAAATACTCGATACTCGATGTTCTACACCAATGCTGACGAATTTCTCAATAACGCAAAATCTGAAACTTAGCTACAAATTATGCGGATGTTTGTTATACAATACTAAACAAAATTATGATGAAATCTTGATTTAGTACTAATACATCACATAAAGCAATATGACAGCACTAAGGAAAAGGAAATATACTTAAAACTATACTATTATTGTCTACGTATAATATATCAAAATGTAGACTAAAACACTACATGCAAAAGTAAGAAAATAGCATTATTTGTAGTTGAGTTTATATAACATTTACATGTTAAGAAATCACAATTTCTCGACATGATATATAGATATAAAATATATACATTGTTTCCTAGAATATCTAGCCATGAATGAAATATGTTCTCTTTCATCAATACTATATATGTTTTCTAACAATACTATATATGTTTTCCTCTAGTATGTACATTTAAGCTTGTGCTAATAAATTTCATTATGAAAATAAGACTATTTAGTTTAATTGATTTACAAAGAAATTTAAGGAGCGTTATTACATTGTATGAAAAATTATTACATTGTACTGAGTTATCAGAGATATTTTGGTGCTTCACCTATTTACACATTGCCGTCTGCAAATATTTGTTTAGCAGTTATTAACACGATGTGTTAAGAAATTTGGTGTAGATGAGAACATACGTAGAAAAACGTTAATGAATAAAAAGTGGTGAACGAGAGATGTAATCAAATACACAGTACTACCAGGAGAAACAAGCAGAAGAAATATATTCCAAAGTAGAAGATCGAGAAAAGAATTAACAGAATATTACGAAATCGTTCTTAGAGTACTCTAGAGAATTAGTGCAGAAAATAATTCCATATTAAGCAAATTATTTGTATCCAGAATCCAGACGTCCGTCATGGGTTGTGCATTCCAGTTTATTATAGAAAAGCCAACACTAAGAAATACATATCATTGCAATTTCCACTCGAGACGTGTTATATAAGAAAATATTTGATAAAGCCTGAAACTGCCAAGGACAGAGTTTGTTACTGTATCAAACGCCAAACACTACACTTTCTGTGATTATATAAAGACTGGAAACAAATTCAAGTATCATTAACGTTCAAAATATAACCTTAAATAGCTAGTAATAGCAAGCAAATTTCCTTAGATTGACACAGATATTTCAAACAATGAAACAGCAAATGAGACAATGTTATAATATGAGATATCATGGGTACAGGCGGTATATGCTGGGTCATACATCATCTATGTCAAAACATAGCTGCTTCTAAACATCTATAAGGCAATTCTCCGGATACTAGCTCGTCTACTCACCTCACTTCAGACAAATATTAAAATACATTCGCATAAATACTATGCCGTCATGAGTGAAGCCATTAGTCGAATACAAAACACGAATATTAAATTTATTTAATAGCTGAGCTAACTACTGCTGCATATCGTTCTTTGAAGCGGTTCAGCAGTTATCACATAAAATAGAGTTTACATTCCCCACCTACTCGCGTGGAATCAGGTAAACATACACAGAAAAATTGTGAGGCTACTACAAGACCTACTAAACTTATTTTACTTAGATTACTCTCTTGAGTCTTAAATGAGGAAATATAATATGAAATAATGCCGACCTATACAACATTGATTATTTGGGGCTAAACAACAAAAGAACGAGAAATGTATTGACAAACATTGGAGATGGTGTTAGATACCCATATTTCAACACTGCAACGCATGCAATCTACATTGTTTGAAAGAGTATGTATTCTAACTCTTATCTTTAGAGAGAATATTAGAAAATATGGATCATTGGGCCATATCACCTAATGCTTATTCATTTTACCGGCTAACTACGTATCATTGTTCTGAACAAACGAGAAGTTGGCTACAAAACAACGAGCACGTTCTTCCCAGTTAAATTATCACTTGTACAGAAGAATGAAAGTGATTGTGCCTTCAGGCAAGTTACTTAGCAATTCTATGAATGAAATGATTTCAGTAATGCAGGTATTTACTATTCCACACACATTGAAATTATGGGAACACTATGATGCACGTATATATGCGGTCCGCGTGTAGATATGCATAGCATGCAATGATTTATTATATAAGGATTTTGAATTAATAATACAATCATGATATTATAATATAAGTGAACTACAAGTTCATATGACTGAAATTATGAAACATTCATGAAATTAATGTTTTTCAATAAGTTAATCCTACCAGAAGTACAGTTATCCAATAAATTAGACTATCCGTGTGCACCTTTCATTTCGTTACGTTGGATAAAATATATTTCCATTACAATTCCTTAAAGAATATTATTCCAAAGAAATTCTTAAAAGATTATTACATTATTATTTATTATTTAATATTAAAACTTAAACTAAGAGT
>NC_142932.1:54440264-54465264 GCF_046866305.1 Octopus bimaculoides | reverse complement strand
GACATGCTGTACTGCTTGACATTATCGCTGTAAGCTCCAATACGAACAGATGGTGAACACACAGAACATCTGTTGGCTTACCGTGTCCCAAAAACCTGTACCGAGAGTGATAAGAATCGATCATCCAATCAGCATCATGGTGTGTGGAGTGATCACTAATGATTGCGACGTTATGCTTCCATTCGTCTTCCTACACGGCCTCAGGCTCAACACGGTGGCCTACTTCAAATGTCTGGTGGAAGTGCAGGCATGCTGGAAGATCCTCTGTCTGATAACAGGGCTCTGCAGCATGCCACACAAACAGGAGAGCCAAGTCATGGCTGCCACCACACCACCACTAACATTTCGCCATCTAATCCCCCAGACTGCAAGCCCTTTGATTAATATGTGTGGAGTGCAGTTGAGCGAGAGAACAACAAAACTCCTTGTAACACCAAAGATGAACTGAAGGCAAGGATTATGATAGCATTCACCAAATGAAAAGAGGAGCCGTTCCAGAAGAGTTGAAGGAGATTCCGATGTCGTCTGGAGACCGTAGTTGAAGCCAATGGCGATTTTGTTGAATAAATTTACTCTTTACTATTTCAAATATTGTAAATATTTTGAGTGATATTGTATTTCTATTTCTATTTGGAAATTTGCTTCAAATACTCAAAACAATCGTAATTTATTTTCTCTATTTACTATATTTACTGAATCAGAGATAATTTAGAAATAAAAGACAAATATAAAAGAAGCAAAACAATCCAAAATTCTAGAAATACTCTATAAACAATATACTGTCCGTCGTTTGGCAGGATGTCACAGGTCTGAAACATGATCGTAATTGGATGCAAATAAAATTGAATGGTAGATTTAAAGAATGCGAATTTGGAAATGTATTTCCCGAGTGTACGGGGATAGTGAATTCTACAACGTATATTTGTAGGCTAACAGAACGTAGTAAACAATCGAATATAAGATGACCATTTTTCTGGAGAAAGTAGAATAATTCGTCTCTTCTTTAAATTATATCTGTCAAAAAATATATAATAAGGCACAAAAGGAAAGGTAATTCAATATTTTGTGAATGTTTATTTTATACAGCTGCTTCCAATGTTTCCGAAAGAAACATTTTAGAAAATTTTAGAAACATTTTAGAACAAACATAAAATATGTATCAAATAAAAGATTCCCAACGGAAAGCAAATATTTTAAAGACAGTATGAAATATCTTAGCATAAATATCTGAGAATTTACACATATAAACACGTCTGTAAGTAGAATGGAATATGAGCGTATATCCCAATTTATAAAAGTTTTACACTAGGTGAAATCAGTTCCTAATATGCTAGATATACTAACTGAGGTACCCAGTAATACCCAGGAGCGGGGATATTCTCAGTACCCATTACAAAGCTTAATTTCTCTAAGACGAAAAATTAAATCAAGACATTGGACAGATAATAGAAGGCGTAAGCAAATTCATTCACGAAATAATGATACAAATATATACGTGTGGAATCTGAAAATGGCAATCGTTTGGTCAGTTGGGTGGAAAGCTGCATATATATAATCAATGGAGACATCAAGAAAGGAATTATAAAGGCGTGCTATGAAAAAAAAAAAGAACATAAAAGTGCTATGAAAAAAAAGAACATAAAATCTTGAAAAGTAAACAAAAATCATTTAGAGAAAAGGCACCTAATTTCACGACTATGTTTCATGAGGATAGTTCTGTTGATCACAAGAATCATATATCGATTGCACCGGTTAGAACCGATAATACAAATTTAAGTGCAGGTGTTACGAAAATACATGTTACATGTTTTAGCACTCATCGTTGCAACATTTAGAATCGGTAATTTTAAGTGCAGATGTTAAGAAAATACTTCTTACAACCTGAGGATGCTGAAAGAATTGATGAACATTTTAACCCTGTAACAATTCAGGCCAAATTACGTTAATCAGTTAATCATAAATCATCTTACACTTTGCTTGAGTGGCCTAGGTAAACATTTATTTATCTCAGTCCATCCTTTGCGCATGTTCCCTGTATGTATAAAATTTCATCTGTGTATAAAATTTCAAGAAAATCCGTTGAAAACTTTAAAAGTTATAGCAGAAAATAACATTCGTTTGAGAATTCGCATTGAAATGTCGTATTGATTTTCGAAAAATCGACGCTCATTAAAAATGATCAATTAAAAAAAATTCCAATGCGTAAGTGACCGCATGGGCATAAGCGTCCTACACGTGTCAAGTTTCATCAAAATTGGTTGGATAGTCTCGGAGGAGTTAAAGTAACAAAATCAAATACACACATACATACACCCAATCAATGGTAGATAAGAAGTCCTGACTTTCTTAAGTAAGTTAAGGCCTAGATGAGAATATACTCTGCCTTAAAAGACATAAGATCCTAATCCTTCTATAAGAATTAACGTTCATGTAGTAACTTAACGCAAATCTGAACTCCAAAAGTATTCGCAAGTTAAGAGCGGGTATACTGATAAGTTAAACCTTGTGTATAAGTAGTCGTTTGTATAAATGTAGCTTGATTGTCAGTATATCTATGGTAAAGCATGAAATACCGAATACAAAATGATTGAGGAATAAAATGAACTTACCTATTTAAAACCTGAAACACTGGGGAATTAAATCAACGAATCGAAATAATAAGTTTTAGGAAATGAAAACGATTCGTATTGAAACGCAGAATTAGCAAATGTTAATGAGATTACCGTTAATAAGATGTATGTTTATGCCCATGAAACATTTTTCGTCGAATTTAAATCTATTTTATTGGGTAGGACCAATTTGACGAAAAAATGACCAGGGTGTGGTAGAGAACCCTTGTCATCGTCATTTTTGTGCATGTGTGTAAAAAAACGTATTTGTGTCAACCCATTCTAAGCACATATTCCATCTGCGTATACAATTTCAAGAAAATCGGTTGAAATCTTTAAACGTATTGGCAGAAAATGAGATTTCGCATCGAAATGTCCTATGAATTTTTGAAAAATCGATGCTGATTAAAAATGATTGATTTTTGTTTTTTTGAAATTTCAAATGCGTTAGTGACCGCATGGGCATAAGCCGCCCCAAACGTGTCAAATTTCATCAAGATCGGTCGGATAGTTTCGGAGGAGTTAAAGTAACAAATTCACAAACAAACACAACCACAAGTAGACAGAAATAGCCATTTATGTATATAGATGAGGAAAATGTGTATTTTAATTAATATCCATGAAAATATTAATGCATAATATTCTCCTATATTCATTTTAAGTGGATGTGGTTTATTATCTAAGTTGTATCTGATTTCTATAGCTCAAAAGAATTTAGTGTCGTTATTACAATTTACTAAGGAAAGGACAGTTAGGGGAGGAAAACTAAACGCAGTTAAGTAAATTTTGCGTGATGATGAGGGATATTATTTCAGGAAAACAGAAAATAAATAAAGAGAAACATGTTTATATTTTATCAAAATAATCAACACTATAAAAAACAATTAGTAGTATCAGAAATCTATCAGCATACCTTTATCAACTTCTGAAAGTAGATAAAGGTGACGTAAATAAAAGTCCAAACTATATAACTTTCATTCCTCTTGAACCCACGAACCTTTCAGTTCGTCTTATCAGATGCAAGTCATGGATAAAATGTGAAATCTTGAATCAATCGCAAGCACGTATATCAATACTGCGAAATTACAGGATATAGAAATTTAGTAAAATAACTCAAATATTCATCTTTCTAAATAACTTTCAAATAACTCAAATATTCATCTATTTAAATCTCAATCACCGTTTAGATAACTGCATACAATTAACACTTTAAAGGAAACCATTAAAAGAAGAAAAAAGTTAAATGCGCCATTGTAACTGCCTGCAACAGTAACAGACATCACGATACTATTCTCACAATCCGACTCTATGAAAATATAATCAATTAATACTTACCAAAGAGTACAAAACTCTCGTTTTAGAAATTATCTCTAAAGCAAAGATATCTATATACTATTCAAAGAAAGCAGCAAAAATTTATTTTGTTCTAGACTTTTACCTACAGCATTTCATAAAATAAAGAGCTATGTCACACATGGGCGATATTCACATCGCAATGTGTTATATGGCATAAAAAAGAGACGATGCACAAACATACATATAACATCCCAATATCACACAGATAACTATTACAATGATGCTAAATTAATGTGCAGAAATACATTGACACTATCTTTGATTATGCTGCTTCGTTCTACATGTCGCGCATTATGTCAAACTACGATGAATACAAATAAGTGTACTTCGCAATCTTGCAACCACTACACATATGACAAAAAACAAATAAACACATTCATGTTTACATATATATCTAACATATGACATATACACGAAGCAAATATCAGTTCATCCCATAAGTTCCGTCCGAAATTTGATAAAAGAAAACAAATGATCAAATGTTATATTTAATTGAAATTTAATCATCAATGTATTTTCTCTGATTATGTATGACTTCCTTCCATCTATTTACAAGCTTTTTATTCCCATGAATGTAAAACTTCTTTTGTTTCAAACGAAGAACTCTGAGATGTCAGTTTCAACCTCTTCCTGGCTTGCGAAAGTTATGTCCACCAAATGATTCTATAAACTACGAAACAAATGGTAATCTGAAGTAACAAGGTCGGGAGAATAAGGTGGATGAGGAATTTTTTTCACAACCAAGCTCTTCGATCTTCTGTGATGTGATATTTGCAGTGTGGGGTCGGGCATTGTCCTGATGAAACATCACGCCTTTTCGATTCACTAAAGCGGGTATTTTTTTCTTCAAAGCTTGATTCAAATGCTCTAATTGCTGACAGTTGACTTGAGCATTGATTGTTGCATTAGGTGGTAACAATTCAAAGTGAATTACTCCTTTGCAATCCCATCAGATAGAGAGAAGAACCTTTATTCCATGAAATTTCCTTCTCGGTTGTGGTTGAGCTTTTTCCCTTTGACCAGGTCACTGTTTACAACGTTTAACATCTCGATAGAAGATCCATTTTTCATCACCAGTCACAAGTCTATCCAAAAACAGTGAAATGTGTTCGCGAGAATGGAGAGAAGAGCAGATGTCAACTCAGGATTTGCGGTTGCTTTCGGACAATTCATGAGTCACACATTTTCCAAGTTTAAGAACCTTTCCAAGTTGCTGAAGATGATGATGAACAGTTGTATGTTTTGCACTAAGCTTTATTGCCAATTCATCAACTGATAATGCAGGATTTTCTTCAAGTAATGCCTCAAGGAGCTTATCATCAAACTCAACTGGACGTCCTGTTCGATCTTCATTTTCAAGTCTGAAATCTCCACTTCTGAATTTTCTAAACCATCTTCTGCACGTTTTTTGCATTGAAGCATTCTTTCTCATAAACTGAATGTAAGTTTCGAGTCGCTTCGGCTGCAGAGTTTCCTTTTTTGTACTCATAAAGCATTATTTACCTTAAATGCACTTTGGATACTTCCATGTTAGAAAGGGTTTTAATCAAAGAAATTTTAATTCTATTTTTCTCTAAACAATATTTAATTAGTTTAAATCCACACAAATGCATAAAAATATTTAAAAATTCTATTAGACATTCTAAAATACTACTAAATTTCATTCAATTTTAAAAAAGGTAAAATCGGACAGAACTTATAGGATGACCTGATATTTACAATATGACATATACATGAATAACGAAAAATTAATGAAACCGTAATTATGAAACATTTCCAAGGTTACTATTTGGATAGTCCCTCAAAAATGCTTGAAGAATGCTTGAAGAATAGCTAATAAAATTGGACATGTATTTGCCAGTAATTTATATCCAAACATTCATATAATGGTTTTTCACTAAATATTTTTGAAGAAGCTTATTTAAAAAACGATACTTGAAATAAATAATTTCATATTAAATTTTTTTCAGAGAATTCCAATTCATATATTGAATTCAAAGTAAATAAAGAGCAATACTTTGTCTTGAATTTATTTTGTAATTTAGACGTATAATTACATAGATTTGATAGAAAAAATCATCAGATTTTCCCACCTCCTTTAAATATATTGCTGTAGATATTTTCGAAATTTAACTTTTAAGTGCATTGCTTACAATAAGTCTTTATCCAGTATTTTATGTAAAGCTGGGTTTGTATTTGAGAGAAAAGATATGCGAATCAGTAAAATATTTGTATGTATGATTATATCTATGTTGATTTATATGTTGCTTCAGTTTTTATGTCATAGACAGAATGGTATCGAAGTCGTTAGAATGAGGAATATTATTTTACCAATATCAAAATTTAACGAAACATGTTAATCTGTCTTGCATCATAATATTTGAGTATGGCTATTGCATATTATATACATTTAAGTTGACTGGAATGTAGAAATAAACTTTGACAGTCTAATATATAATGAATGACAAGGAAAATGTATCAATTTTCAAAATTATATGCGTTGCAGTGATTATAGTAGAGAAATGTTCGAATTAGATATTGTGCTATAAAATTACAGGCGCATCGTAGACGGAGAAAACTGAGAAAAAAAGCACTTACAACAATGGCTTAGAATTATTCAATAATGTTTTTCACTTTCAAGTATGAACTCACGCATGCGTTTCAATAAACAACTCGCAAATATCTCATGATATCTATTGATATGCATTATTTTAGGGTTCACAAATTATGATAAATCTATATAAGTATCCATTTATATGTTGCTTATCTATCCTAGGCTTTAACAATAATTTTATTTATTGAATCAAAACGTAGTTGAGATAAACAATTGAACAGTATTATATTCTACTTCGGGTAGCATATTTTCCAAATATTTCGTTTTGAAAACGTACTTAACTTATGAATCTGCATATAATTCTCATTATAAACTATACCCTGTAATTGTATGATTATAGGTGTTCTGGTGGGTCGCTTTCGAACAGATTGGTTAAAATATAGACGTAAAAATAGTCAAGTATATCAAGGAATGCTGCATGAAAATTGACCATCAATATAGTAATAAAATAAATAAATTGGTTCAGGAATGTATATAAATTGGTTCAGGAATGTATATAAATGTACAGATTCAGTTATTTGTTTTTCATTAGCTATCATACAGTCTTCCTACTGCAATATTGATTCAGCGTTAACAGAAATATCCCAAACACTTTGTATCTGGAATAATTTTTTCCAAATCTATTTTGACAGGTGTGTATACATATACATATACATCCGTACATGTATACATACGTACATACATACACACATACATATATACATAGACATAAGAACCTACAACATGGTGGAAGCCGTAGCCACTCATAATAAAAAGAAGTACTGGTGGAATGTCCCAGTTAAAACCTAAATAAAATGTAAACACAACAGACATGATGATTGAGAAGAGAAACTGTGTGTAGTTGTGGAAATCAGAATATCTACTCTGAACTATTGGGAAATCTGCTGTTACTCTATCCAGATTACAAGTTCGAGTGTATACGTGTAATGATTGGGGCCCTTGGCTATGTAACACACAGACTAAATGCCAATCTTGAGAAATTAGGCTTCTCAAAACCAGATAGAAGAAATCTAATTCGAAGACTACAGATCCACGCCATCATTAGAACTGTGAAAATCTCTAAAACTTTCCAGACGTTTATCATTAAGTATATAAGAGCATGTCTAGATAACCAATAATATGTATGAGACGACAGACATAAAACAAAACATCCAAATCTGCACGTATGCATATATAAATACATACATACATACACACATACGTAATGCATACATACATACATACATACATACATACATACAAAATGCATACATTCATACATACATACATACATACATACATACACACATACAAAATACCCTGTTGTTGATGTTGAAATTCCAAAGAAGGAACCTTGTATCTATTGGCAAGAGATCTTGAAATAAAGCTGAATAATGACATGCATACATATATATTTAATATCTAGGACTAATGGGTATATGCCGATTAGTGTGTTGAAGTTTTGAGTAGAGCACTGGCACATTGTGGGCTACCTGATGTCATCCGTATTTGAGATATATTTCCGTTGGATCTAATTCAGGAACTCCGTAGTGTTAGTTAAGATAATAATAATAATTTCCTAAGTAATGAGGGGATGGGTTTGGTAGTAATTTTTATTTTGTACAACGCTCGTTTCGACTCATCTTTCTTCTGTCTTTTATGAGCAGGACTCAGTTCAACATGTGTTGCTTCAATTTTGCAGTCTAGCTATTAAGGCCTGCACATATATATTTCCCTTTTTTCTTCTAGTGCTATTTCTCTGTCTTAAACTCAATGTAAATCAATCCTTCCCTGTCCATCCATTGATAGTACCTCCAAGGAACAGGTAGCGATCGACAATTTGAGTCCCACCCATTAGGGATAGTAGCAAGATAGGTCGAAACGACCGTTGTACGGAATAAAGATTAAAACCAAATCCATCTCGTTACTTAAGTAATTATTATTACAAACACACACACACACACACACACACACACACACACACACACATACATACATACACACACACACACACACAAACACATACACACACGCAAGCAAACACACACATACACACACACACATATTAAGGTTATGACTTTTTATTATTTTTTTAATAAGTAAATTTGTCGTATAAAAATTCGATGAACAGTTTCATATACGTAGGGACTATCAAAGGAACGAAAGAAAGAACAAAGGAAATTAAGAGAGAAGTAACTGTTTATGGCAAAAGAAGTTAAATTTCCCATATTTCTCAATTCAGAATGTACAAGAAAAGGTACAAGAAGTGCTGAATACCTACGATATATGTGTAAAACGAGGAAAATACGATTCATTGAAAGGAATTTTTGATAACATAAAGAAAAACGGTGAAAGGCTGTGTCGTGAGGATAGAAGGTTATATTATCTTCAGATTGAAAGCAAGGGACAGACTGGGGATGGAACTGGAAAAGTAGCCAGTTCCAAAACTATCCCTCCGTCCAACAGAAGAAATGTGTCCTTAATGCCAACTTCAACCAGAGCAACTCCAGTGTCATCATCACTATCTGAAGGAGAAACTGAAAGTGAATATCAAGAGTCCGAAATATCAGATGAAGAATCCACACAAACAAGGAGGAAGTATAGCAAAAGTGGAACTGCAACCAAGTTAGTAATATCTTCCAAGCTATCAACCCAAAAGGCAGCAACGGTTTGTGGACAATTATCTCAAGATGAAATCAATGTCGACTCAATCCCAATCTGATATTCAGAGACCAACTATCAAAGAAGCTGTTAAACTAAAAGCGAAAATGAAGAAAACACTCCATTTAGAAAACTGGTCTTTGCATTTCGATGGTAAATGTATTGATGACCTAGAATACCAAGTGTTAGTTTTAAAGAATGAACGAGAGACATTAAGTTAGAAGCAGTACAATTCCCTAACGGAATAATAGCTGTTTGAGATGAATACAATATATGTAACTGGATATGTCGCTCTTACAACGAGTGTGAATACTGGGAAAAGAAATGGCATTGTAATTCAGTTGCAATGTCTGTTTGCTCAAAAGGGTTAGAATCGCAATTTATTGGTTGTCAGCATCATATTCTTGACAAAGTTCTTCGTGTTGCAATGGATAACGAACTTGGAGAAAAAAGTCATTTCCCAATATTGTATATATGCATTCATCCCAGAGCTTTTAAGTAATTAGGAGAAACTCTAGGCTAATTTCAACAATGATGAAGAAAAGATTACTGAGTCAGCAGGTTGACGAGATGACATGAAATTTCTATTTCATTTGATCAGTGTTTTTCGTGTCTTTGAAGAAACCGGCAAATTTCCTACTGTGAAATTTCGAAAAATACCCAACTTAGGTAATGAAATACTAACTCGTGTAGCATTTATTCTGCTACCAGAGCAAAGAGTTTTGCTTCTCAATGCTTGTCGATTTATCTCTTACAGCTAGGTGATATTTGCTTTACTGACCAAATGTTCAATGCACTTGATTATCAGACGTTGTAGTAGACTGCACGTTCATAAGAAAGCATTGAACTCTGTAAAAGACTTTTGGAGTCCAGAACCATCGAAACTGGAAATTCCCAGAACAAATGAGAGTGCAGAACGGGCAATCAGATGTCTTCAATATCTATATGATGTTTGTAAGGAGAAGGAGTAACTTCAGCTTCGATTTATTTTTATCTAACAAAACATTAATTTTTGTTATGTTTAAAATTTTGCTAATATTCAGCACCCTTTTCCTCACAGATTTATTTAAAATTAGAGTTAAACCTATAAAGTTAAAAATATGTATGTTTAATTTTGCATGTTATCGAATGCTTGTTGTGGCCTCTGTCTTAAAATAGCCAGGTTTTGCACCTTTGCATAGAGCAATTTCAATTCAGTAGTCTTAGAAATGTATAAATACACTTTTATTCCAATCGGTCTTGCGTTTACAAGGATTAGGTAGTGGAAATACTGAATTGTAAATCTAGTGCCACCTAGTGATTATAGTTTGAAAAACCCATAACTCCGAAACTACTTCAATTAGAAAGCTGAAATTTCAGATATACTATTTCTGCATTGCATCGAGTCAGCAGACCAAGTTTGGTAGAAACCTAATCAGGCGTTATAAACCTCACTAGAATTTTGAATGATTTGGGTCAACAGTGGTGATCGATTTCTTAAGTTGGTGGTGACGTTTTGCTTTTTCAAATAAAGTAAAACATATGCTAGTTTCCTAACTTTTATGAAATTACTCATCGAATAGGGTTATTAGGTTGTGAAAAAATCATAACCCTAATATATATATGTATGTATGTATGTATGTATGTATGTATGTATGTATGTATGTATGTATGTATGTATGCATGTATGTATGTATGTATGTATGTAGGTATGCATGTATTTATGTATGTATGTATGTATGTATGTAAATACCCCCGTAAAAATGTACCTATGTATGCAAATAAAGTAAAATAAATAGATTCCTGAATTTATGGAATTATTCATCGAATTACAGTGTATGGTTATTAGGTTGTGAAAAAGTCATAACCCTAATATATATATAAGTTACATGTATTACTTCTTTAAAATTATACACTATATATTCACAACTATGGAACTTAACTCTCAACTAGTGCTTATGTAATTTCAAACTCGAATTAAAAAAGCAGTTTAAAACTCAACTAAAGCAAACATTTCATGTTTCTACATGTGTTCTCTTTCTTTAATGCTCCCGCAAATTGATGTACAATACGTACCACGTTTTAATATTCATATCATTAGAAAGAATACCAATATTCCTTCTTCTCAGCTGCCGTTTGCATTAGATTTATTCATTGATGTTCTTTATTGAACGTAAACCTACTAAGATATGCCTACGGGAATGTAGTTATTTTCAAACATTTTAATAGTTGGGCATTTTTTGGTGCTTTAATAGCACTTATATTGATTCTAGCTAATTTTCTGTAAATTATGCGAAAAACATTAAAAGTAGAATAACGTTACATATATTTCTATTAATAATGCATTTGAGCTGTCTTATTGATTAATAAAATGATCTAAAGAGCTTAAAGATGTAACTCTCGAATGAATTATAGGGGTTACTCTTACAAAATTAAAATGATATCAGCGGATTTCTATTTTAATACAATAGTATTCTTGAGAAACTAGTTCTAATTTCTCTCCCCATATTATCAGATATTTTTGTTTCAAAATTACTGACATAAAGAAATTTCCTAAGGTTCGTAACTAAATCTTGCCCGTGTAATCCATCCAAGATTGTGTCGACATATTTTCACATGTTATAATTATCTCCACTTAAAAGTGGATGTTGTGTTAGGAGAAACTTTACCGAACTTTACTTTAACATAGGGCAACTTCTGTCGAACCAGCTATTTGTCACACTGTGATATAATTTCAGAGAGATTAAATTCTACTTTTTAACAAATGAAGCAACAACATCCAAGCAGATTAATTGGCTGTTTAATAAACTATATTATTGACGCACACGTCAATTAATGTATAATTTCCAGCAATTATACATGACAATAGAAAATTATGTCACTAAATAACATTTATTGCAGACGAAATTATAAAATTGCTTAAAACAGCTTGTTCTGCACGTATATAATTATCAACGTATCACATATATTAGGAATTGGGGGTATACTGGATTCACTTTGATATTTTGAAAATGTTAATAATATTGTTCACATATTATGATATGCTATTTTGAGCAGCTTTCTAATCCAAAATTTCTACATAAACTTCAGGACAGAATCGACGATCAAGGGAGACCTGGACCTATTAGATGCAACTACAGCCTCCACCATCCGTGAAACTGGAGTCTGACGGCATACATAACTCCTGCTACCTTCGGGAAAGCTTCTCATGACGTTACGGCCGTCAATTACATACGGAGTTTATCTCTTTCAGTTCTTTCCTGCGGGGAAGTCTCTGCACTACGTGCATGTCTCTCATTCTGCATGTTGGTAACTGAAGATCTCGTCAGATCAGATCAAAGCCTTGTTAGCGGTTTGCTTCATCTCAGCCGTTTCTTCTTGGAAGCTGCTAAAATTCACTGCAGTTAGCTTTAAATCCTTTAAATCTTTATATGTCCATTGATGATTTCGAAATATCAAGAGCTTTTGCAGTTTTTTTTGCGCTCTTGAGGGATTTCGTTTCATTCACTTCTTCAGAGTTTCAACAGTTTGTTTGGTACGAATTGATCGTTTTCTATCAGGACTTGGCTTGCTAGCGATAGTAGCGAACTCCATATATCGTTTCCAGGTATTGAACACTATTTTCCGGTACAAATTCATCTGTTTCTCACTGCAGCTGTTCTGAAAGCGACAATCTGCACCGTTTTGCTTTCAAATTCATGTTTGTATACAAACCTGTTATAGACGAACGAAACAATAGACATATGAACAAAAGACATATGCAGATCTTTATGTAAAATATACATAAGGTGTGGTAAGAAGCTTGCTTTTCGACCACATGGTTCCGGGTTCAGTCCCACTGCGTGGCACCTTGGCCAAATGTCTTCTAAGTTTTGCTTAATGGAAAATACAATCATTAGTAGAGGTAGATCAATACAAACTAAACCAATAATTGACCTATGAAAAATACTACCTATGAAGCATCTATGCAATTCTTTACGTTTCTGAAATATTTTCCTTAGAATTCTGGAAATATGTAGCACATGAAATTTTCATCACATATACAGCAATGACGTTTCTAGTTAACAATAAGAAAAAAAAGCCGGTAGAGGATAGCTCTAAGTTTAAAAGACTGTGATGGTTAAAAATATAAATAATATTAAAAATAAAGTAATAAATTTATAAATAAAATAACATTTAATGTTTTCAAATGATGTAATTTGTATTTAGCAGGTTTGGTATTTCTTCTAGCAAGACGGAAACAATGGTTGATCTTGTTGCTATTGGTATTCAAAGCTTTTTCATTCCTGATCAAATGAGTTCAGGCAAAGACCATGCCGTCTTCGTTGTTTTGATATAGTGTGATTAAGACTTAATCGACTGGCAAAGCGGATCAATGAAAGATTCTGGATTTAGAAGACGATGGTATATTGATATCAATTGTGATTTAATCGAAATCAATTGATACTGTAAATGATCAATAATATTGGGGAAAAATTGCTTATTTCTATTAATGCTTCTTGTAAGAAAATAAACAACTGAAAAATTTCAATACGTTCTAGCTTATAACAAAATGAGATGGTTAATAGTTATGTATTGACCGTCTCAACCAACGTATGAGTAACGAATAAGAACAAAGCGAATAAACGTCAGAGATGTTGTGTCATTCAGAATACCTAGACATAATTTCTATAAACTGTCGGTAAACATAACTATTGATTTTATGTCGAATTGTTTTTCAAGAGGTCAAAAGCGCTGAAAGTAGAACAACTAATTATTTAGTAATTATGAAGACAATAGTGTTTTTGTCAATAAACACAAAAAAAAAATCTTGTTCAATTTTATTCTATTCTGAAAATTATTTCGAATAACTAAGGATAATAACTTCACTAAAAACATTACAAAAGAATATGGTTTGCTATAAAAACAATGTTATGCATTGCCATTCAACGGATGGTCCAGCATTCTTCACAAAGTATAATGCACTGATTTTCATATTGGTTTTATTCTAATTCCTATTCATTTAATTTGTGTGTCCTAGGCGATGATCAGGTGTAAATTTCGTCACACGTTTTTGATATCAGTATTCATATATTGATTTATCGATTTGCAGATATCATTTTTTTCTGTTTTCTAAATGTTGCTTCACAGTATGTTATGGTATTAGTTTTCGATATCCAAGAAAATATTTCCTTTGATAATTCTAATATTTTTTTAATGCAAATCGATATATATATGTATATATATATATATATATATATATATATATATATATATATATATATATATATATATATATATATATATATCGATATATATATATATGTATATATATATATATATATATATATATATATATATATATATATATATATATATATATATATATATATATATCTATATATATATATATATATATATATATATATACATATATATATATATATATATATATATATATATATATATATATATATATATATATATATATATATATATATATATACATACATATACATACACATACATATATATATATATATATATATATATATATATATATATATATATATATATATATATATATATATATATATATACATATACATACACATACATATATATATATACATATATGTGTGTGGGTGTGTGTGACTGTGCACTTGTGTGTCTGTGTTTGTCTCCCACCATCGCTTAACAACTGATGTCGGTGTGTTTACGTCCCTGTTACCTAGCGGTTCGGCAAAATAGACTGATTAAATAAGTACTAGAATAAGTCCTGGGGTCAATTTCTTCGAGTAAAGGTGATACTCCAGCATGGCCGCAGTGAAATGACTGAAACAAGTAACAGAATAAAAAATAAAGCAATAAATTAATGGATTATTTTTCGATTCATCCAAATCTTTTTGGATTTCTCTTCTTGCTGTCAAATCTCCCAATTCCAAGAAATGCACACCTTTGACATCTAAAACACATTACAGTCATCTCGTATGTTCTGTTAAAATGAAAACTAAAAATATCGTTTAAAATATATTTTTAGATCTATTCATATACCAATCATCATTTATTCAGACTTAGTTTTAAAATAAATACACAGTAGCATGTCTACATACACATATATAAATCTATATAAATATGTGTGTGTGTGTGTGTGTGTATGAGCGTGTCTGTATGTATTATGTATACGTTTCATATAACATGGAGAGATTTAATGGCGTGTGTAATCAATGGAAACTTCTGAGAATAGAAAAATTGTAAAAGAACTAAAAGAGATAAACTCCGTATGTAATTGACGGCCGTAACATCATGAGAAGCTTTCGTTGCATGGCATATTACAACTGTTTCATCTCAGAGTGAAAACTTCCATATTATTCCGTTAATTTTGTTTATGTTTACACTTTCCTAATAGGTTTACTGTCGTCTAAAACAAATCAGAAATGTGCACAGAATGCTAACAAAGCAGGTTATAATTTGTTTTACTATTTATATAGTTTACAAATTGCGTAATAAACTGCAACACATAAACGTTTTTTGTTGTACCAATAATGGATTAATCCCCGTTTCCATTTGCACTTGCTAAGTCGAATCTCTGCTTAGTTTCCTGCAGACCAATGCTAGAAAACCGATTGATATACATGAAGGTGAAAAAAGAAAACCCAACAAAGAACAATCTACAGCATGCTATCTATGTATAAGGCTGTAGCATCTGCAGATTAATCAGTTGTCTCACCTCCTCTGCTAAAGTTTACTACTTGCATTAATACACACAAACATGCGTGGGAGGCGGCACACACACACACACACACACACACACACATACACACATGCAGGTATATGTATACACACATATACCTTTATATATCTATCTTTATATATATATATATATATATATATATATATATATATATGTGTATGTATGTATATATACATGTCTATATATCGATATATATATATATGTATATCTTCATATCTAGCTGTATATATATATATATATATATATATATATATATATATATTTAAAATACACAGTAAGTACAGGACATGAGAGAGAGAGAGAGGGAGAGAGAGAGAAAGTTTGAAAGAGAGAGAGAGAGAGAGAGAGAGAGAGAGAGAGAGAGAGAGAGAGAGAGAGAGAGAGAGAGAGAGAGAGAGAGAGAGGGGAAACTATACAAATAAAGAAATTAGATATAGTGAATATAACAGTTAGGGTACGAAATACACAATATATATGTATGCATACATGCAAAACGAATGAAAGCAGAAAGTGTAGACTTTGAAGACGATGAATATATGAATATAAATAAAGTTCTATATTTAAGAGAGAAGGAATTATGTACTTTATGGATATTTGTACTCAGCTTGCTTGTTGTTAACAGAACGGTTCGGCCTATATGCACTCCAGCCTTCGTCAGATGCCTTAGGGAAATTTTGAACCTGGGGTCTCATTCCTAAGGTATTATACGTAGTTGTTGCTGTTGTTGCTGTCATCATCATCATCATCATCATCATCATCATCATTATTATTATTATTATTATTATTATTATTATTATTATTATTATTATTATTATTATTATTATTATTATTATTATTATTATTCAGCCCACGAGCATATGGCGTAGGGGTTAAGAGCGCGGGCTACTAACCCCAAGATTCCTGGTGAAGGCTGAAAGGTATATCAACCGAAACGTTTTGTTAATAACAACGAAGATGCGAAAAAATATCCGACAAATGTAAATAACATAAATACAAATATGTTGATATTTATATTAATAGATCCAACTTACACAGATTACAAACGACAGAAAAAATTAAAGGGCTGGTATAAAGGTTGTTATAAGTCAGAGTTATTGGATTAAAGTCATAGTAGAGAGCTCTCCACCTCATTTGAGTGATGAAGTCGAATGATTTGTTTTCAGTAGCTTTCAGTAGTAAGAAACCTATGTAGAGATCCCAAGGTGGAAATCGAATATTCTTTGTAGATGTTTCCAAGAAATGCTTATCCATGGGTGTTATCTATAGGTAACGCTCGGCCGACCAAAGGATATATTCCACTGATGAGATCCAGAGATTCTTGGTATAGAAGATACTTAGTAGTGAACAAAAGATTCAAACTGAATTGTTTGAGAAATGTCATCTATACAGAGAATCTCTGAATTTCATCTGTGGATTATATATATATATATATATATATAACACTCTTTACACTTTAATACATCAAACGTCCAAAGCTACGGACTTTCTGGGGCACTGCCGTTAACTTTGCTACACCTTCATTACTTTGAAACCTCTTGTGATGTGTGACATTTGGTGAATGAGGGCATTCGGTGAATGAGCAGCATCTAACAGATGCTGCTGCCATCACCCCTGTTTTCTACCACGAGGTTGGCTCATCCGGAACGTTCCTAGGTGGAAAAGCAGTTTTCTTTTGAAGACGCCTTCCTCCGCCACACGCAAAGCTCTCAGGATTTTGGGAACGATATGCGGGCCCTTGAAATCCAAGCTATTTCAGTTTCTGGTCATACATCTTTATTGCAATGTGGGGATCTTACGCACTTTGCAGTGGGACGTGCTCTAATGCTTATGTAACTTGCAATACGAAACTTTTGTTGAAGTCCTTCCAGATTTTTCCAAATATCAGAGCATATCCTTTCCCACCTTCGTGCTAGTGAGTAGAATTTTAAGTTTTTCAGTCTTTCCCAGTAACTGTTATGTCCCATTGAGACAATCTTATTCGTGTAGCTTCAGCTATCCGCTTACAGTTCCGCCGTTACCTTTACACTGTATGGTGATCATTGTTTAGAGCAGTAGTTTAAGCGACTGGGGATATATATCCTCCAAAGGACTAACATTGTTACCAGTTGTCTCGTGTTGAACATTCTAAGGATCCTTCAAGAGATCCGGCTGCATTTCATTTTACAGCGAACCTAAGAATAGACATCTGTAAAGATGCATCTTTACTCATGTGAAGGCCTAAGTCGCGAACTAACTCAGCACTAATTATCTCTCATGGTCCAGTGTATTCTGTCTGCATTTAAGTCTGCTTTGTGTTCAGGGTTTGGCATTTTCCAGTACTAAGTTGCATTTTATTGTCCTCAGCCCATATGTATATAGCGTCCAACTGTTGTTGTAGGTGCGCAATATCTTGAGGGTTCTATATCGTCTAACGGACTTTTGTATCAACTGCAAAGTCAACAAATTTGATCATCTCAGGGCATGTATGAGGGGCCTCTATGAATAGCAGTGACCCTAAAGACAGTGCCCTGAATAACAGCACTCACTATTTCATACCATTGATTACCATTGCCTGAAATCTATATAAAATGCCGCGCAGGCACTCTCCAAGCTTTCCGACTATGCCGAAATAACACCGTTTGTGACATATATCATGATTGACCTTATCAGAAAGATTTTGCAAAGTCGAGATGTGTCACGTTCACAGTCGCAGTGATGTAAGACGTGTATCAGACAGATTCAGCCTGGCCAAAGACCATGATGGATGTCAGTTACTAACTCGTTCACTTCAAAGGACGCATTTGGTCCGCTTCGAATTAATTGTTCGATGACTTTGCTGATGTGTGAGATCAAATGGACACGACAATAAGTTTTAGCATCTGTTTTGCTTCCTGTTATATGGATAGGGCATATTATTCTCACTTTAGATTTGCCTGGGAGCTTACCGCTATCACACAAGCTCTTAAAATGAAGCTGGATTGATTTTTTAAGGACTTGCTTGAATGATTTGAGGATGAATGCTAGGAATCCGTCACGGCCAGCATCTGAGTTTGCACCTACCTCATCTGTGGCCAGTATTATGTCTTTAATCTTTATATAACCAATTATTTTCGCTATCTTTTTAACAAGTGTATTTGCAAAGAAATCCGCTGGTTTGATCACTTGGTCCTAAAGCGTTGTGAAAACGCTTTTCAATTGTTCGGTCAGTGTTTTAGTGATCTTCATCGGGTTTCCTGTAGTGAGCCGTCCTTTTGGAAGAGGGACCCTCTCATGTAGCGCAATGAAGCTGTATTTTTAGCAAAGTACATATATTGACCTAATGTATCTTTTTATACTCCAGACCTTTTTAAGGTGGCGTGCTGGCAGAAACGGTAGTATGCCGGGCGAAATACTTATCGGTATTTCGTCTGTCTTTACGTTCTGAGTTCAAATTCCACCGAGGTCAACTTTGCCTTTCATCATTTCGAGGTCGATAAATTAAATACGAGTTGCGTACTAGGGCCAAACACACACACCACACACACACACACACACACACACACACACACACACACACACACACACACACACACACACACATATGTTCCACAAAATACTGTGTTGGGCCCACTCCTCTTCATTATCTACATCAACGACATTCTACACTAAAAATCTTTGCAGATGATTCCAAACTCCAGAAATTCATAAATGGCATGGGAGACCGAACATGCCTTCAGTCAGATCTGTTTGATATTGTCCAATGGGCGGACAAAAAACAATATGCTCCTAAATGAAGGTAAGTTTGATTTGATCCACTTTGAAAAACAGAAAACTCTGAAATTGCCATATGCTCTTCCCTCGGGCAACTCCTTAATGTCATCCAACAACACCAGAGACTTTGGAGTAATCGTTGATAACAATCTAATCGGAGTTCGTATGTAAACAGCAAAGTTGACTTGGTCCGCAAGGTGTGCTCCTGTATCCTTAGAAATTTCCGGTCTAGAGATGCCTATAACATCATCCTTCTCTACTCTGCTTTTGCCTGACCCCACCTTGAATACTGTTTCCCACTGCGGTTCCCTCATACGAAGCAACTCATGAACGTAGTAGCACCACAGAGGTCAATGTCAAGAAAGATAGACGGCATGAGGCGCATTGACTTTTGGGGTCGACTAAAAAACTCAATCTATACTCCCTCTAATGCCGCCGGGAGCGCTACGTCCCTCTATATTTCATATCTTCTCTACAATAATTAATACTCAAACTTTTCCTCGCACCGCTTCGGAAGATATTCCGGAAACAGATGAAAAACCTTTTCTTTATAAATGTTCTGAAGACTATTTACAGCCTTGGACTTATGTCATTCTGTCAATAAACCGGCTGATAAGGGTGCAGCCGTGGTGGTATGGCGCGCGGACCTCTACAAGGCCGAAGCTCTCCGCCAACTTCGAGATACCTCATTCTACCGCCCTCTTCCCTCCGACCCCACGCCCAGCTACCAACAGACTTTGTCCTCCACTATCCATTACCTCATCCTCTCCTCCCGTCTCCCCGCCACCGCCTCCAGCCTTATTGTTCGCACCCCACGCACCCCCACCATTTACTTCCTCCCCAAGATCCATAAACCGAACAACCCTGGCCGCCCCATCGCCTCAGCCTGCAACTGCCCCACCGAGCTTATTTCAAAGTACCTAGACCGTGTCCTCGCCCCCCTAGTGGCTTCTCTCCCTTCCTACATTCATGACACTAACCACGCGCTTCGTCTATTCAACTCTTTCTCTTTCCCTCCCGGCCCTTCTAAGCTTCTCTTCACTCTAGACATTCAGATCCTCTATCCGGTGATCCCCCACAACGGGGGGGGGGGCTGCGTGCGCTGAAGTTTTTCCTAGACCAACGCCCCAACCCACAACCCGACACCTCCACACTCATTCGTCTGGCCGAACTTGTCCTATCTCTCAACTGCTTCTCGTTCGCGGGAGATATCTACCAGCGTTTCTCGGGAGTGGCCATGGGGACCAGAATGGGCCTCAACTACGCGAACCTGTTCGTTGGTTATGTTGAGGCCCAAATATTCTCCAGTTTCACTGGTCCTACTCCCGAACTATACGGTCGGTATATCGACGACTGTATCGGTGCCACCTCACTCTCCCGCGAACATCTTGACTCGTTCCTCTCTTTCGTTCAATCTTTCCATCCTGCCCTCCACTTCTCCTGTACTATCTCTGACACCTCTGTCCCCTTTCTCGACATTTCGTTCAGCATCCTTCACTCCGCCCTTAGCACCTCCATCCACTACAAACACAGACTCACACTCCTATCTCAACTTCTCCTCCGACCACCCTAGACACACAAAACTTTCCATCCCTTATTCCCAATTCCTCCGTCTACGCAGACTTTGCAGCGACAGCCATGACTTTGAGACCCAGTCTCAACTCATGGCTCGCCACTTCAGCCTGCGTGGATATCCACCCATCACCATCCACACCGCCCTTGCCAGAGCACGTTCTGTGGACCGTGCATCTGCTCTCTCCCCACGAACCCGCCCTGCCGTTTCCCGCCTCCCTTTTCCCCTCACCTACCATCCCACCACCCTACCCCATTCTCCGAGCTTTCCGGCGCCTCCAGTCCGACCCCTCCACCTCCCACATCTTCCCTAATTGACCCCTCCCCTCCTTCAAACGAGCCCATAACCTACGAGACCTCTTGGTCTACAGATTCTTCCACAACCCAACCTCCCAACCTGGCTCGTTCCGTTGCTCCCGCCCACGCTGTCGCACTTGCCCTTACCTCTCCAACACCACCATCCTCACCAGCACCCATCACCGACCCTATCGCATCACCGACTCCTTCACCTGCACTTCTAGCAACATCATCTATTGTATCTACTGCTCTCTCTCTGCCATTCTCTGTACATCGGACAAACGGGGCGCCGCCTGGCCGACAGATTCGCGGAACACCTCCGAGACATCAACGTTGGCAATGACACCCCGGTGTCACGCCACTTCCGTTCTGCCGGTCACTCCTTGCAGCAACACCTATCCGTGTTTGGATTGTCCATGCACAGGGGCCATCCGGACTCCTGTTTGCGCCGTGAACAGGGATTAATCTTCTCTCTTCGCTCCTTTGCGCCACATGGGCTCAACTCCCCTCCCCCTGCATCTCCACCACCCTCCCTCCTACCACCCATCTCTCCCCTCCCTCACCCCCCTCCTGCTCCGACTCCTACTTCTTTGTACGTCTCTTCACCTCTCTTCACTCCTACTTCTCTTCACTCCCACCTCTCTTCATTCCTTCATTCCTACTTCTCTTCACTCCCACCTCTCTTCATTCCTACTTCTCTTCACTCCTACTTCTCTTCACTCCTACTTCTCTTCCTACTTCTCTTCACTCCCACTTCTCTTCACTCCCACTTCTCTTCACCCCTACTCTTTCTCTCCTCTCTCTTACTCTCTCTCACTCTCTTCTCTCGTACTCCCCCTCTCTCACTCTTACTCTCTACACTCTTGCTCTCTTACACTCTCACTCTCTCTCACTCTTACTCTCTACACTCTTACTCTCTCACCCTTACTCTCTTACTCCTACACTCTTACTCTCTCACCCTTACTCTCTTACTCTCTCACTCTCTCACTCTCTTCTCTCTTTTCTTCTCTCTTTCCCTCTCTCTCACTCTCTTCTCTCTTTCCCTCTCTCTCACTCTCTTCTCTCTTTCCCTCTCTCTCACTCTCTTCTCTCTCACTCTCTTTCTCTCTCACTCTCTTTCTCTTCCTCTCTTTCTCCCCCTCCCATACCCACCTTCCCCCTCTCTTACATCCACCTTCCCTCTCTTATACCCACTCTCTCTCCTCTCTTCTCTTTCTCTCCCCTCCCATACCCACCTTCCCCCTCTCTTAAATCCCCTTCCCCCTCTCTTAAATCCCCTTCCCCCTCTCTTAAATCCCCTTCCCCTTCCCCTTCATCGTCAACACCCCCTCATAAGCTCATCTCACCACACCCCAACACACTCCTACTCTACCTTCCGACTCCACCCCATCCAATTCCTTACACCCCCCACCCCTACCCATATACCACTACCTCTACCCCCACCCTCAGCCTAACCCACACTCCACCCATGCCTTCCCCACCTCCCAACAATCTCACATCACATCACACCAACACCCTCACATCACACCACGCACACACTACAACTGACCAACTCCTTTCTCCCTTCCCTATTTCCACATACACATACGTCAAGATCACCACCATTCTATCTCCCACACACACAGCCCTCGTTCTTCGATCACCGTTCTTTCTCCCCCTTTTCTTAGCTCTTCTGTGAAAAAAATCTCTAACTTCCGGTCAGCCATTACTATGATTAGCCATTACTATGATTAGCCATTACTATGATTGACCGCTGACTGGACACTATTCAATTTTTTTCTCCGTGTTTTTCTCCTTGTCTCCGTATTCTTTCTGTTGAAGAGCGTAGCTCGAAACGTTAAAGACTTTCCGTATTCCCGAGCGTCATACGAATACATCCTTTTGTTGTTTACACCACCTGTCCTCGTCTGTTGTTGTTTTTTTCGTACATTCTCCCATATATATATATATATATATATATATATATATATATATATATATATATATATATATATATATATATATATATATATATATATATATTTATATATATATATATATATATATATATATATATATATATATATATATGTACACCTACATCTTTCTCCCCCCCTCTCTGTCTCTCTCTCTCTATATATATAAACATATTCATGTACAAGTATATCTATTTATGTGTATGTGAATATATTCATCTCTTGATCTAACGGACGAAGAATCTGGTTCTGAACATGCAGTCTCTTACATATTTGCACGAATTTCTCAAAGATTAAGAGAAAGAAATGACTAATGTTTAATTGATTTTGATTAAAAGGCCGCACAACATCTCAGTGGTATGACTGCAATGTATATATGTTTGAATCTGAAACGTTAATAAATCTTAGTATATTTATCCCATTTTGCTTCATATAAACTGTTTACTAAAACTGCTATTCCTTTAATTTTCAAAGCAACTCATTGTACCAGTCTCTGAGTTGATTTGTCATGTTTAGTGGAATGAAATTATTGGTCACGAAATTGCAAATAAAGAGTAAATTATATAACGAAGTAATGAGAGGTGATAGTGTGTGAGTTCTTAGAACATTCGTGAAATTCTTGTGCAGTGTGTCACATATTCTTAAAATATTCTCTGCATGATACCGAAAACATGATTTCCCTTAGAGGACTCTAGTGTTAGACATATTTACATCTCTATTTAGAGTCCTTTGTACATATAATGGCAAAATTTCATAACACAGTATTCATAAAAGAGAACAAAGCTGGGGAAATCTCAGCATTGGACTTTTGTTTGAATTACAAAATGAAAACCCACTGAATCTACCAAAATCAGGTAAAGACCTAGAATAATTACGTATCTTCATAAATCTGGAGATTGGGAAACAACAAATAAAAACATTCATACTATCTCATTACCTTACGCTACGTGGGGTAACTATGCTGGCATGACATAGGTAGAGAAACAATTCATTAAAATTATGGAGCTATAGAAGTTCAACCGAAAAGTGGTAGGATAAACATATACAGTTTATGGATGTTGGGGATTTATAAAGTATCATAATCTAGGAAATAATAGTACATGTAAAAAAGAATATCTAGGCTAATCATTCTGACACTTTGATCAAAGCCACAAGGGAACACACTGCTTCTTAGTTGTCAATAATAATATTCCAGATTGTTTCCTTAATAGAAATACTAAAATTATCCAAAACTAGTACTCAGACAAGAATATGAGAACTGACAGCAATTTCCTTATGAATCTTGAAACAATTCAAAAAGAAATAAATGACGCAAACAGATATTTAAATAAGACACAAAGCCTAATATATTTACGCAACGCAAACTGAATTAAACTAAGAATTTAACACTTTTACAGCATTCTTACTTTGATCGTAAGAGGAAGCAAAAACATAAAATATTGCTCGTACACAGCTTTCAACGCCATCCCATGTGTTTATGTCTGCACTCTGTATCAATCACCCGTATCTTGGTTTA